>NC_064814.1:55855353-55904117 GCF_023721935.1 Panthera uncia | reverse complement strand
TGGGGAGAGGGGAGGAGAGAGCCAATGGGGAGAGAGGAAGGCAGAGCCAATGGGGAGAGAGGAGGAGAGAGCGCTGAGCTGAGGGATCCCGGGGAAGCGCCAACGAGGTGGGTGTGAACGGTCTATGCACGAGGGGCCTGAGCACTGGAGAGAAGCAGTGCAAGGCTAGGTGGGCCAGCGGTGACCCCAACCCTGAGCCCCTACTGCCCTCCCCCAGGTGTCCCCACTCTTCGGCACCATCTACGACGCGGTCTTCCTGCTGGCGGGGGGCGTGGCGCGAGCGCGGGAGGCCGCAGGGGGCGGCTGGGTGTCCGGAGCAGCAGTGGCCCGCCACATCCAGGATGCCCAGGTCCCCGGCTTCTGCGGGGCCCTGGGAGGGGCCGAGGAGCCCCCGTTTGTGCTGCTGGACACGGACGCGGCGGGGGACCAGCTGTTCGCCACATACGTGCTGGACCCAAGCCGGGGCTCCCTCCGCTCGGCTGGGACCCCGGTGCATTTCCCTAGAGGGGGAGGAGGACCCGGGCCTGACCCCTCGTGTTGGTTCGAGCCAGACATCATCTGCAACGGAGGTGAGGGCGAGCACCCCAGCCCCCACTGGGACAGTCACCGTGGAGCCTCCACTAAGTGGTGAAAGAGAGTGAACTCTCGTCCTGGAACTCCTTCCGGGTCCTTCCTCAGACCCCTGGCTTGTGCGGAACCTGTCTCTTGCCAAGCCCCCAAAGCCCTCTTGGAACCTTCCTAGCATTCCCAGATGCTCCCTTTTGCAGAAGACCATGACCTTTCCCTAGATCTCGTTCTGGGCTCCCATCCACCTTTCCTAGGGCCTCCAGGATTTGACATGACTCCATCCCCCATAGAGAGGGTGCCTCCCCCTGGCCACGGTCCTCAGAGTCCCCTCTCTCACTGCCTCTCCAGGAGTGGAGCCCGGCCTCGTCTTTATCGGCTTCCTCCTGGTGGTTGGGATGGGGCTGACAGGGGCCTTCCTGGCCCATTATGTGAGGTGAGTATGGGAGTGGGGTAGGTAAGGGATGAGCCTGCCTGTCCACCTGCCAGAAATGCGTCTGTGCAGCAAAGACAGCAGGCTGGGCCCACTCAAGAGTAGGGGAAAAAAAAAAAAAAAAGGAAGATAGGGAACATGGGGTTGCCCTCAAGGGGGTGGCAGACCAGGGGCTGTCTGGTTTGGGGATGACTGCTCTCCCCGGAGCCAACATTATCCCTTGCTGGCCTCCTGTCCTGGACCTTGGTCCCTTTTGAGCAGATGACATCCTTTCCCTACCAGGCATCGTCTAATTCACATCCAGATGGTCTCTGGCCCCAACAAGATCATCCTGACTCTGGACGATATCACCTTCCTCCACCCGCAAGGGGGCAGCTCTCGAAAGGTGGGAGAGGCAGGGAGGCAGGGGCTATCTGGCAGGAAGCCAGCTCCCCAAGTGTCCTCCACTGTATATCTGTTCCCCTGCCTGCGCCAGCCCTCACCCCAGCCCCGAGGAAAGCCTGGTTTCTGCCCTGGCTCCCTCTCAGGTCTGAGCTCTGGGGATCAGCACCCTTAATGTGCAGTGAGAGTACCAGCCCTGTCCCGACTGCTGTCCTGGGACAGCGAGAAGCTCCAAACAAACCCGCTGGTGTGTTTTGTAAACTGTAAACCGCAGCGCAATTGGGAAGTATAATGTCAGTTTCATCTTCCCCTAATTAACATTTCTTCCCTCTGTAATGCCTGGAACTCAGCCTGACCTCAACCCAGGACTCTGACCCCACAGTATATTCTGATCCCTTGCGTTGACCTCTACCCTCCAGGTGGTCCAGGGGAGCCGATCGAGTCTGGGCGCACACAGCGTGTCAGACGTTCGCAGCGTCCCCAGCCAGCCCGCGGACAGCGCCAACATTGGCCTCTACGAGGTGAGCCTTACCCCGTCCAGGCCGAGCTCTATTCCTGGAGTTGCGTCATATCCTGCGGGCTACAGAAAATGGTGATAGGAGCCCAGAATGGGCTCTAGGAAGAGGTCACGGGTTCCCCAAAGGGGAGCATCCGAGAATCCTTCCTGCCCCAGGATTTTTCCCTTAGCCTTTATCCAGGTGAGGGCTCCTCAAAGGCCAATCACGGTGGCCCCGAGGCCGGAGGCCAGCCTGGTGGGGGGTGTTCCGGCACCAGCATGCAGCCCGGTGTGGCCACCGAAGCCATCCCCCTCTCGGTTGGGAGCCCCTGGCCCTGCCCCCTCCGTTGATCCAAGACTTCAGGCTACTGAAGGGCGTGGACCTCCCTGGAAAGGTTGGGGCATCTGGGATGTGGCATCGTGGTCACAAAAAGGACATTTCCAGGACACGGGTTGTTCAGGATGGGGGTGTCCCAGACGGGGCTATCCTGACTCAAGACAGACCCGCCTCCTGGTCCTACCCAGCGTTTCCACCCAATTCAGACCCGACTCAGAAACCGTGAGCTAACAGGGGATGGAAAGAGAAAGTCAGGGAAGGGCATTGGGACCTTCACTATGGGTCAGCAAATCTAAATGCTGTAGGATGTGTGGGAATCAGGACAGACCCAGAGAGAGCTGAGGGAGCTCAGCTAATCAAGAGCGGGGCGGAGGCTTGGAGCTTCCAGATGTCAGGTCCCGCGGAGCATGCAGAGGGTCCCAATATGTCACCTACAGGCCACCGCGGCCACTTGTCACTGGGGGAAGTTGTTGTTAATCATTTGAATGGGCCTACCCTGTGCCTTGAAGAACGTTCAGCGTCTCTTGTCCCACCCACAAAACACATCTCCCAGTTTGGGGGACAATTAAAAACGTCCCCTGTGTATCTCCAAAGGCTCGTTAGGAGTCGACACCAAACCACCAGAATCTCCTGCCAGTGCGCCCAAACCCCTCACCCACGGACGAGGCCGGCTACAGAGATTGCAGGGTCTAAGGCAGAATGACACCGAAGGGCTCCCTGTTGGTTCAGGATGGCGGAGCAGTCCGCTGAGCCAAGCACAGGCCCTCGTGAGCATGGGGCCCGATGGGACCGCGTTCCCATGGACCAGCCCTACCCACAGCTGAGGACAGTGAGGCTGTGAGGGGAACTGCCTGTGCGTCACAGTCAGTCTGTCATAAAAGCCTGATCTCCCCAGACTCCTGGCTCCCAGCACAGTGCTCTCTCAGGGCAACAGATGGTGAGGAGGGCTGTGGCCTCAGTGACATTTGTGGTGCTAACAGCTTGCTTACTAAGGCTGTGGGTGGGTGCATCTGCTTTGGTGAGGACAGCCATGCGAGGGTGGCCCCCATCCCCGCCAGCTGTGAAGTGGACTGACAGATGTCAAACGCTTTGCTTCTGAACCTCTGCGTCACAGGCAGGATGTGTCCTGAGGCAGTAGGCCAGTGGAAGCGTGGGGGCTCTGCGGCTTTTCACCTCACGGGCTTTTCAGAAGCTGAGTTCACTGCTCCCATCTCTGGGGCGCCTGGGTGGCTCAGTCAGTGTCCAACTCTTGATTTCAGTTCAGGTCACGATCCCAGGGTTGTGGGATCAAGCCCCACATTTGGCTCCTTGCGGAACATGGAACCTGCTTAAGATTCTCTCTCTCCCTCTGGCCCTCTCCCTGGCTTGTGCGCATGCTCTCTCTCTCTCTCTCTCTCTCTCTCTCAAAACAACAACAAAAAACTACTCCCATCTCTGCTCCAGGGAGACTGGGTTTGGCTGAAGAAATTCCCAGGGGATCAGCACATAGCTATCCGCCCAGCAACCAGGACAGCCTTCTCCAAGGTGAGCGTTGAGCCCGTGGTGGGGTGTGGGGTGTGGGGTGGCCGTCATTTCCTTCCCTCTTGGCCTTCTCTTTGCAGCTGGGGACAGAGATAGACCCGAATCTAGGAGAGACCAACAGGTCTCCGTGGAAGTGCCCTCTCCCAAAGCAGGCGTCCCGTTATGCTCTCCCATTTTTTTCTCAATGTTTATTTTTGAGAGAGAGAGCACGCATGGAGGGGGGTGCAGAGAGAGAGGGAGAAAATTCCACACAGGCTCCATCAGTGTAGAGCCCCATGCGGGGCTCGATCCCACGAACCCATGAGATCACGACCTGAGCCAAAACCAGGAGTCAGATAATGCCTACTGGGTGAAGCGGAAAGCTGGCAAGGAGGCGGTAGCCTGGCTTATCCTGACCGCCCCACCTCGAGGCCCCCCTTACATCGTGCAGCCTCCGGCTGGGCTCCTCTGATGCCTCCACAGAAGCTCTCGGTCATAGCTGCAGAATGACTTAGGGTCCCCAGACTAAGTCACCACTTAACCGCAGGCATCTAGGATGAAGGGAAGCCCCTTATTGGACCAAAGGAAAGTTGTAAGGACAGTAGTCACCCACCCGCTGGCCCCCATTTCCCAGCATGCTCGGATTGTGAGGGCGCCTGTCCTGTGGCATGTGGTCCGCTAGGACCACAGTGTGACTGCTCAGTCCCTTCCTCCCTGCCTCGGGGATGTTGGGAGTCTCAGACATGAGCAAGGCAGGCCTGGGCCGTGGCCGACAAGGCCGTGTGTGGCCTCCGGGAGAACCTGCCTGGCTCCTGGTTACCAGTGCAAGGTAGTCTCTTCGCGTAGGACTTTAAGCTAAACCATACTCAGCATCTCGATGGTGACCTTTGACCCACGTGTCTGTTCCGGAGAGAGAACTTACCCTTGGAAGAAAGCGCCCCCCACCCCGTGCCCCCATAGGCCTTTCCAGTCACCCCTCTCATCCCTCCTTCCGAGCGTGGACGCCCCAAACCAGACCTGGATAACAGGTCTCCTCCCCACGGCGCCTCCGGGGCAGAAAGTGCCGGTTGGCTCTCTCCCTCTCAGCTCCAGGAGCTGCGGCACGAGAACGTGGTCCTCTACCTGGGGCTCTTCCTCGGCAGCGGAGCGGGTGGCACCATGGCCCCGGGGGAGCGCATGCTGGCCGTGGTCTCCGAGCACTGTACCCGGGGCTCCCTCCACGACCTCCTCGCCCAGAGAGACATAAAGCTGGACTGGATGTTCAAGTCCTCCCTCCTCCTGGACCTCATCAAGGTGGTGGGGGGTGCGGGGGTGGCAGGGAGGAGGGGGCAGGGGAGCCGCAGGGCTCAGGTCGCCTCGTATCCCACCCCTTCCAGGGAATGAGGTATCTGCATCACCGAGGCGTGGCCCACGGGCGCCTTAAGTCACGGAACTGCGTGGTGGACGGGCGGTTCGTGCTGAAAGTCACCGACCACGGTCAGGGGCGACTGCTGGAAGCGCAGAGGGTGTTGCCGGAGCCTCCCAGCGCGGAGGGTAGGATCCCCCGCCTCCCCACTGCCTCCCACGCGGACGAGCATCCCCGGGACCCCCGTTATCTCAGGGGCCCCTCCATCCATCCCTCCCTCCGCCTTCGCGTCCTCTCCATCCCATGCCCACTGCACGTGGCCCCGGCCTCGGTAAAGGTCTCAGGTCTCGGGACCTCAGAGAGGAGAAGGGGACTGGACCGGGGAGGCGGGGAGGCGGGGAGGCGGGGGGGGGGGGGGGCTCGAAGGGGCGTGGCTTGTGCCCGAGGGGCGGGGTGTTCTCTGAGCCTCTCTTTGCATAAAGGGCGGGGCCTATTTGTGAGGACGGCGCTTTCTCGGAGACCCGCGTCGGGTTTCTGGTAGTTTGTCCCGGGGATAGCTGCGGGCAGCGGGGCCACACTCGGGCTGGGAGTTGGTGAGTGGGTGCGAGCCTGGGCTTTTTGGTTAGGGCGGGGGATCTGTCCCCAGCGCCCCCAGGCCCTCCCGCATGCCCACGCCCCCTCCCCCGACCCCAGACCAGCTGTGGACAGCCCCGGAGCTGCTTCGGGACCCGGCCCTGGAGCGCAGGGGAACGATGGCGGGTGACGTCTTCAGCCTGGGCATCATCATGCAGGAGGTCGTGTGTCGCAGCGCCCCCTACGCCATGCTGGAGCTGACCGCCGAGGGTACGCTCGCTCGCGTCGCGCTTCCAGCCTGCGGCCCGGCAGAGCCTCTCGCCAGACCCAGCCTCTCTGCCCTAAAGCCCGGAGCTGAGGCTTAATTATGTGGGCCTCCCTTATGTGGATCTCAAGGGTCAGGGCCGGGGAGAGCAAGCGTCAGCATGGGAGGGGGCGGCTCTTAGGCTCCCAGACATCAGTGGTCGTCTCTGTCCTCATCCTGGACCCAACCTGCTCCCCCAGCTGAGGGAGCGGGCTCCCCTCTGGTTCTTAGGGATGGCAGGGAGGCAGCAGTGTCGGGGGAAGGGGGCGAAGGCAGTGGGATCTGGTTCAAATCCGTATGACTTACCATCCAGGAGTCAGCAAGCTACTGGGCCACCCCAACCCTCACTCTCAACTGCGACAAACGTTAGCTCTGCCTGTCACCTCTAACTGCCCCCTGCGCCCCCACCCTCCCACCCCCAGGGTTCAGGATCCTCCCGTTCCTTCCAGCAACGCCCTCCCCTCCCTCCCCGCGCTTCCCCGCCTCCTTCCGGAAGCTCTGATCGCGGGCTTCAGCAGTCAGGCCAGAGTCAGAGGCGGCCTCTGTTGGTCCCCTCATGCCTCCAGAAGTGGTGGAGAGGGTCCGAAGTCCCCCTCCACTGTGCCGGCCCTCCGTGTCCGTGGACCAGGCGCCCGCGGAGTGCATCCAGCTGATGAAACAGTGCTGGGCGGAGCAGCCGGCCCTCCGGCCCTCCATGGACCGCACCTTCGAGCAGGTCAGCGGCTGGCATTGGGCAAGGGCTGGGCTGGCCGCTTGTCGGCAACCCGGGGAGGCTTCAGGAAGGCAGACTCGCGGGACCTCTGACCTCCAGGCCGTCTCCCAAGGAGCAGTCTGAGGACTGGGAGTTAGGTGGGGACAGAGTTAGAACGGGGGCTGCGGGGCCCTTCGGAGCAGGAGATAGACCTCTGGGCGGGAGAAATGTTTCACTCGATTCGAATAACATTTGAATCGCTTGGCCCGGTGTGGCCACAAGACCCTCGGCCTGGGAGTCCAAACCCCAGTGTCTTGTCAGTTACCAGCTGAGAGCAGCTGACCTCTGGGACCTCCCCCCCCCCATTTCCCCTATGGCTCCTGGTGTGTGAAGGCACAGGGCCTGGCATGGGGGGGGGGGGGGCTGATGCCTAAACGATGCGTGGGGTGGGATGCCTGGGGGTGGGTGCGGGGGGCCAGGCGTAAGAGGGCCCCACGCAGGGGTCATGGCGGCCCCGGTCCTCAACAGCCCCCGCACCCCCACCCCGGCTGCCTCCCCCTACCAGTTCAAAAGCATCAACAAGGGCCGGAAGACGAACATCATTGACTCCATGCTGAGGATGCTGGAACAGTATTCCAGCAACCTGGAGGACCTGATCCGGGAGCGCACGGAGGAGCTGGAGCTGGAGAAGCAGAAGACTGACCGGCTGCTGACGCAGATGCTGCCCCCGTGCGCGCCCGCGGGGAGGGGTGCGAGGGGGAGGGCCCGCGGGCGGCCGGGGGCGGGACCTCCACCTAACGCCCGCCCCCCCCCTCTCCCCGACGACCCTACCTAGTTCTGTGGCCGAGGCTCTGAAGACGGGGACACCTGTGGAGCCCGAGTATTTTGAGGAGGTGACCCTGTACTTCAGCGACATCGTGGGCTTCACCACCATCTCGGCCATGAGCGAGCCCATCGAGGTGGTGGACCTGCTCAACGACCTCTACACGCTCTTTGACGCCATCATCGGCTCCCACGACGTCTACAAGGTGGGGTGTGCCGGGGGGGGGGGGGGGCACCCCCCCTCCACCCCCCCCGCCCCCCCGTCCGCCCCCCCGCCCCCCCCCCCCCTTTGGAAGCCCCCCCAGGACCCCCCCCCGGCCCCCCCCCCCCCAGCCCCAGCTTAGGCCGCCTGACAAAGGACAGTCGCTTGGCGGAAGAGAGGTGCTCAGTACCCGACTTGCGCCACCCTTTCCGTCAGGTGGAGACAATTGGGGACGCCTACATGGTGGCCTCAGGGCTGCCCCAGCGGAACGGGCAGCGGCACGCGGCGGAGATCGCCAACATGGCTCTGGACATCCTCAGTGCCGTGGGCTCCTTCCGAATGCGCCACATGCCCGAGGTGCCCGTGCGCATCCGCATCGGCCTGCACTCGGGTACCTCCCGGGCTCTGGTGGCCCCCTCCCTCCCCGTCTAGGGCCGGTTCCGCGTTCCCTGGACATTCGTGCGGTGGGGGCGGGGGGGGGGGGCAGTGGGACTCGCTGTGAAGCCGCCTCGGCAGGCACCCCGTCGTGATCGAGAGGTACCCTTGGGGAGCTGGTGGAGACGATGGGGCGCTAGAGAGTCCCCCGAGGTGCCAGGTGCCACCCAGCCGCCAGCACGGCCACCCACCCTGCGCGTCTCCGCAGGCCCGTGCGTGGCGGGCGTGGTGGGCCTCACCATGCCGCGGTACTGTCTGTTTGGGGACACGGTCAACACCGCCTCGCGCATGGAGTCCACGGGGCTGCGTGAGTGGGGCGGGGCGGGGTCCGGGGGTGGGGGGTGATTCACGGAGCGAGGGGGAAGTGGCTCGGGGAGGGGGACGCGGGAGAGGAGTCCCGAAATCACCACGTCCCCTGTCCCCTGTCGCCCCAGCTTACCGCATCCACGTGAACATCAGCACCATCCAGATTCTCCGCGCCCTGGACGAGGGCTTCCAGACGGAGGTGCGCGGCCGCACGGAGCTGAAGGTGAGACCGGGCCCCGCCCCCTCCTGGGCCGCAACCTCCGGGGTCTTGGGTGCCACTCAGACCTCGAGGTCCACCCACCCTCGCCCCAGCCGCCTCACCCCCCACCCCCCGCCCCGTGTCTCTCCAGGGCAAGGGCGCCGAGGACACGTACTGGCTGGTGGGCAGACGCGGCTTCAACAAGCCCATCCCCAAACCGCCGGATCTGCAGCCGGGGTGAGGAACCAGCCTCCGGGCCCCTTCTCCCGGCCTGACCCCGCCCTCCGCCTGCCCCTCCCTGAGGCCGCCGCCCCCCTCCCCGCAGGGCCAGCAACCACGGCATCAGCCTGCAGGAGATCCCCCTGGAGCGGCGCCTGAAGCTGGAGAAGGCGAGGCCGGGCCAGTTCTCCGGGAAGTGAGGCGCGCAGCGCAGCGGGAACAGGTGCTGCCCCCTTGCTCCCAAGCCCAGCTGCCGATCTCCCAGGGGCCTCCTCTCCAGCCTGAGGGCCTGGCCCTGCCCGCTGAACTTCCCACCCAAGCCAGGTGTCCCAATTCCTGTCTGAGCGAGCCCAGGCTCTTTCCTAAACCCAGGAATTTTCCCCTGGGAGGGGGGAGTTCTGGTTCTGTAGGTCTGGAATGGCCCAGGAATCCAGACTTGAGAACCCTTGTACTCATGATCTTCTGACACCTCTCCTCTGACAACCCCCTCGCCCCCACTGCGCTGCATTAACGGGGCCTCCCTGCCAGGCCCCACAGGCTGTGCACTGCACAAAAGACAGAACTTTCAGGAGCACCGTTCGCCAGAGGACAAGATGAATGTTGTCTCTAGCATTCTGTCAGGGCAGAAGCCCTGCCCTCTACCTTCCTTGAAGAAACTGTGATCCATGACCCTCCCCTTCTTAGGTGAACCCCCGTGACCCCTTTCTACGATTTCCCTCAGACACCCCTCTTTCTCTCAGGAGTATTCCGGAAGGTCCTTTTCCTGAAAGTTGCTGCTATGGGTGACCAACAGTCTGGCTGATACCAGTGGCTTCTATCCGGCTTTGCCTCAAAGGATTCTGGGCCTTTACACCTGCTGTGTGACCTCGGGAAAGTCTCATGCACTCTCTGGGCTTGGATTTCCCTCATGATGAAATAAGGAGTGGCCTAGGTGGTTTCTGCACTCCTAAGCTTCCGGATGGCCTGGGTGTATGGGCGCCGGCCCCAGTAACTCTGAGCCCATCAGGGGAGGTGGGGCTGGGGATTCTCTGCTTTCCAGGGCCTCCCAGGGCCCCAGGAAGGAAGGTCTGGGGTTGGAATCCCCAACCCCAGAGGAGGCAGAGACCTGCGGTTCCCCCAGAGCAGGGGTTTGTGGCCTGAGGATTAGCCTCTGCTTAGCCTCGATAGTCCTTCCCTTCTCCCGCCCCCCCCCCCCCCCCCCCACCGCCAGTCAGAAACCGGCCCCTTCTGTGGGCATCGCCGTGTCTTGCCCAAGTGCAGAGAAAAGCTGGCTGCAAGGCTCTGGGGAGAGAGGAAGGCAAACAGGCCTCAGCACACCTTCACTCACCAGAACGCCCGAGAAATGGTAGGATTTTCTGTTGAACTGGACACTTGCCGAGCGCACAGAGAATCCTCTCTGCTTAGATCTTTCCCACAGGCGTCTGCAACCACTGCCCGTCCCCCCCCCCCCCCCCCCACCGGTCCAACTGAACTTTCTTTTGTGGAACAGCGACGTTCCAGAGCCCGGGCCTTGGCACTGTCGAGTTGGGGTGTCCTTCAGCGCCACTGGAGGCCGTGGCAGGAGTTAGTGGCAGCGGCAGCCGCCCAGAGCGTCCCTACAGGTGTAGTGAGTGTTCAGTCCCTCCCAGGTCAGCAAGCAGGCGTGGCCAGTAGCGTCCAAGAGAATTTCCAGGTGGAAGGGTGAATGCTCACCACGCACAGTGTGGTTCCCGGGCCAGGGGCAGGGACATGACCTGAGAGCCTGTTAGAAATGCAGACTTGTGGGCCCAGACCTATCGATTCAGAATCCGCATTTTTAACAAGTTCCCTCAGGGTGTTTCTGTGCACCTGAACGAACGTTCACGAATCATGTCACTAAGTGAGCCTAAAAATCTCTAAGATTTCATAAATCTTAGAGGCTAGAAACTCGCCGAGACTGGTTTTGTTGGCCTATGGGGGAAGTTTTGTTCTAATTTTGAGCTAACGTTTAGCAATCAAGAGATTCACATTTTCTAAAAAACGTATACCAAACTTCCCTCTTCTCTGAAATCAAAAAGTTCCACTGCTGGCTTTTCTGCTGGAGCTAGAGAGCCACTGATCATTTTCTCTGGGGCTTTATTCTTTAGTTCTAATGGTCCCCACCCGCCAAGACCCAAGAGTTTCCGGATGTCCCTTACGTACCTGCCTGGCGCCCTTAGGCATTTCGCTCAGGGCCCCTGGGAACTGCCGCTGGGACTGCAGGTGCTTCTGGAGGTGGTTTCTGCCCGGCCTGTGAAATCCACGGCTGAGCAGCCTCCCCGTCCTGCCTAAAGGTAGAGAGAGGACATATAACAGGCCTCAACTGCAGCATTGTAGGTTCTGGTCACTTGAGGTGGTGCTGTAGGGTGAGTCAGTTAGTACAACTCAGAAAACATTTTTCGCCGAGTTGGGAGACGATGAGTTAAAGATTTTTAAAAACCCTGGTGTGCGCCTGCACGCGCACACAATTTTCTAAATTCTGCACATTCTTAAGCATCTCTCTTCAGATTTTCTCTGGACTTCGGTCCCCGGGATGGAGGGCAGACAGCCTCTTCCCAGGCAGCGCCCCCACCCTCCCTGCTAAGCCCCTCCCCATCCCCCACCCTGACTCTTTCTCTCACCTTCCATCCCACCTGGGGGACGCCTGTGGTAGTTAATGGCCTGTGATTCAGGGGAGCCTCAGGGCAGCCTTGACCTGGGAGGAGACTAGCACGGACAGGCTGGGGCAGGACACTTCCCAGGGGAGGAGGAGCTGGGGCCCCGAATCCAGTTTGGGGTAGAGGTGGAGGCCGCAGGGCTGAGCGCGTCCCTTCCCACCCTCCATTCTGCCTGGTCCCAAGACCCCGGTCGCAGCTGGGCAGATGTGAGCCGGGAGGGGCCTGGTGGAGGTTGGAGAGCTGAGGCCCACCCCAGGGCTCACAGAGCTGGTGGGAGAAGGGCGGGGAAGGTCTAGCCGCAGTCTCCTCTCTGCTCCTCTGCCCCTGTCTCTCCCTCTCCCTCAGTCTCCCCCGCTCTGCCCACAGTTTTCCCCTACCTGTCCCCGCAGCTCCCCCATTTCTGCGCAACCTTCCTTCCTGGGTCCGGTCAGTCTCCTAGAGCCCTGGTACCCTCTGACTCAAGCCCTCTTCACCTGCTCGCTCCTGTTGCTCCAGGGTCCCGGGCACCTCCCAGCCCCAGAGAGCACCTGGCTTGGCCATCAGGCGCTCCCCACCTTCAGACGTGTTTACACTACCTCTGCCAGGTGGCCTGAGCCAGGAGCCCGCGCCTGGGGCTGTCCTCGCCTTTGGGATGGCTCCGTAGCTGGGACCAGTGACGGCCACGGCAGGGCCCTCCCACGGCTGCTTCCACCCCGTAGCTGGGACTCCGCGTCACGTCCCACAGCATCACGTCCCGGGACTCACTTGGCACTTTTTCTCTGCTGCTCCTCAGGGTCTGGGCCGTGCTCCCCCTCCCCACCTGCAGTGGACCCCAGGCACCCCTTTTGGGAGATCTGTGGCGCCGCATTGTGGGACTGCGTGCACTGGGATCTTCTGGGCTGTGCGCCGTGGATGCCAGGCCACGTGCCACGGTGTTGGGAGAGTGGCGGCTGAAATAAAGGCGTGCTTTCTTCCATCTCGTGGTGTGTGATCCTTTTGGCCTGGATGGTCTCTACGCCCTCTTCCCTGCAGGACTCACACCTGGCACTGCTAGGGAGGGCTTCAGAGAGGGGAAGAACCCTAGAGATGCCCGAGGCGGGGGGCAGTGAGCTGCCATTCCGCTCGGGGTCTGCTCTGAGGGGACCGAGCGGGGAAGCCCCAGGCTTTTCAGGCTTCGAGAAAAGACCAGGGTCTCTGAGGCTCTGGAAGAGGGTGGTGTGGTCTCATCGTGTGATCGCCGGCAGGAGAGGGGAAGGGAGGTAAGAGCAGTTATTCTATGACCATGACCCATGGAAGCCAGAGTCCAAGACTGAAGGAGCAGGGCCTGTGAGTGTAGAAGCTAAGGTCTGTAACAGCAGACCAGGCAGGACTTCACAACCCACATTCCACTTCTCATCCTTCAAGAGCCTGCCGTCGGGCATTCAAGCAGCACAGACCATCCCAAAGTCACCAGTGGGTGACCAGCCCATTGGTCATCCATTTTCTCTGAGCCCCACTGTCTCTGCCCCAAGCTTGATATTTCCGACATGATGACTCATGAGGGGCATTGGTTGTGGTGCCTTCCTGTCCTCCCCCAGCCCCAGCCTCAGTCCCCATGGAACTGACCCCAGGCCCTATCCCACCCCCCACCTCCAATCATTCCATTCCTCTGCTGCTGGAATTGCCCCAAGGGCAGGCAGATGACCAGGGCTAAGCTTAGTGCTGAGACACAGCTGGAAGCTAGGTGAAGAAGTTGCCTGTTTTCTCTGGGGTTGCTGAGAGGGCAGGACACCGAGCAAAGAGACAGGGCAGAGCTGATAGATGGGCAGAGACCATGTCTCGCTGCCACTGCTGGAGTCTCTCCACCACTCTGGGCCTAAAGCCAGATCCAGTTGGAGCACCATGGGCTAGTTGTTGGCTTAATCCAGATTGAACTGGGTTTTGTTTTGTGCAGCCAGAAGTGTCCTGACACACTCCTCAGGGTTATGGTGGAGTGGGGATGGAACTGGTTTAACAAGCAAGAAAAGAAGAAAAGCCTGGCTTGGGAGGGAGACGGTGAGAGAAGGATGAGCAACCAAGAGGAGATAGTCTCCACGCCCTTACTCCATCAAGAGCCAGCCAGGGCCTTTCCCCTGTGGTATGACTGGTCCTGAAAACTGCAGTTATGGGAAAGGCCAGGACCGGAAGGGGGGGGAAAGTGCAAACAGCCTTGTAGCCTTGTCTGGACCCTGGTGCTGGCCCAGCAGTTAGAAGGTGGAGGAACCTCCAAGTCCTGCCTCAGAGACAAGGCACATGAGAGCGTGGTGTGGTCTGAGCTCAGCACAGTGCTGGCCATCAACATCTTCCAGAGTTAAGTGGCTGGACCTTGACGGGCTGGTTGGGGTAGGACAGATGGCTTCCCTGCTCCCGACGTGGGGAAGGAAGTAGACAAATTGGGGGAGGAGCAGTTGTGTCATCTGGGACACCTAGTTTCCTAGAACTTTTTTCTCAGTCTAGAGACTCACCCCTTCCAAAGCAAAGCCATTTGTCATCTCTGCCAGGGGTATTCGACCTCATCACCCATCCCTAAGCCTGTGTCTTTGGCCCTGGACCCAGAGACGGGCACGCTGTCCAAGCATTTCCGCATTTTGCTCACAGGGGACGTCGATCCAGCCCTTCAAAAAGCATCTCCCCATGTTCTGTCTTTAGTCCACAGGTGACCCATTTGACACGCATGAAACCCAAGGCCCCCAGTGGCGAAATGACTTGTCAAAGACCGCATGTCTGGCAAATCTTGAGATCAGGCAGCAAACCCAGGAGTTCAGACTCTGGGCTTTGGGGTGCCTCTCAAGGGTGCTCTGAAGATGTCTATCTGACAGGCAGTCCTGCTCCTTGCCCTCTTGATTCTTTTTTGCAAACACACGATTTAAACTCCAAATCAATGTCTTTGGAATCAGATTATTAAAGAGTCTTGGCTCAGAGGTGCCTGGGTGGCTCAGCGGGTTAAGTATCTGACTCTTGATTTCGGCTCAGGTCTTGATCTCACAGTTCATGAGATCCAAGCCCCACATCAAGGTCTGCACTGACAGTGTGGAGCCTACTTGGGATTCTCTCTCTCCCTCAAAACAAATAAATTTAAACATAAAAAAAAAAAGAAAGTTTTGACTTGGTGGGATATGGACATGAACACATTTTACATTTCTCCAATCAGTGCCTTCAAAAGGCCAGTTGAGAACTCCAATCCCCTATCTGCTCCAAATGTGGGCTCACCACACGGGGTCAAGGACTTGGGGGTGTGGGTGGGGTTGATAGCACATGTCTGCTCCTTCCCTGCTCCCCCAACTCTGGCTCTTTGGTCAGGAGGGGAGGGTCATGGGGACATAATCGAATCCTAGAATCCCTACCCCCTCACTCTTCAAGTGAGGAATGCAGAGGAAGCTGAACTGGACACCTGTTGGGGAGACTCCCCTGGTGTCACTTTGGCTCGGCTGCTGCTGCCACCAGCTGGGGATACAGTCCCTGCCCACACACACGTGGGCTCACCACAAAGCTATGAAAGCTGAAGCTTTATGGTCCTTCACCTGCACAAGCCCCTTTCAAGCACCCTCCCCCACCAAGTTTTGTATTCGTTTTCTTAGAGGGGACCTTCAAAATTGGATCAGCTTGAAGGCACAACATTTGGATCTGTCCTGGATGTGGTCCCTTGGGGTTCGGGGTCAGCCCCGTCCAAGCCTTCATCACTGAAGACCCTTCAGAAAGCAGCACCATGTTTTCCTTTAGCCCCACAGTGGGGGACAGCCCCACGACCTTGTCTGTGTACCAGAGCCCCTTGGGAGTCCCCTGGCTGCCTGGGAAGCCCGGACAGCCACGAGCTTTCGCTCACCCTGTGCCCTCTGTCCTCCACTATGAGGAGCTACAGGAAGTGTCTTCTTCCTCATGCTCTCAGGCCACAGGGGACAGGGCGGGGGGCTACCATTTCCTTCTTCCTAGGCTGTTACACTGAGTCTCCTTACTGTTGGTGGCCTGGGGGGGTTGGCCTGTGGAGCACCACAGAGCCATTGCACGAATGCTCAGAAAGCCCTTGGGATGGGAAGGCCGGGGAGGGTAGCTGAGCCAGCTGTTGGCTTCTCTGTTTAGAATGTGGATTACCTCGGGGGCACCTGGGTGGCTCAGTCGGTTGAGTGTCCCACTCTTGGTTTCAGTTCAGGTCATGATCTTATTATGGTTCCTAGGTTCAAGCCCCGCATTGGGCTCTGCGCTGGTAACGTGGAGCCTGCCTGGGATTCTCTGTCTCCATTTCTCTCTGCACCACCCCCCAACCCCGCTCAATCCCTCTCTCCTTCCCTCTCTCTCTCTCTCGAAATAAATAAACATTAAAAAAAAAAGAATATGGATCACTTTGTACTTCATGGTTTCAGCTGTGGACACTAGTTTGAATTCCATGGTCACAGGAAAAGTTAACTCAACGTCCTATTGTGGCATGGGTTGCACGATCAGCCTTATTGCCAAACTCCGTTTTTTAATGCCGCACAAAAGAAACTTCTGTTATATACCACAAAGCTCTTGTGATCCTTTCTTTTTTTCCCTTAATGTTTGTTTTTGAGAGAGAGAGACAGAGAGAGAGCAAGCGGGGGAGGGGTGGGGAGGGACAGAGGCTAAGAAGCAGGCTCTGTGCTGACAGCACAGAGCCCGACTCGGGGCTGGAACTCACGAACCGTGAGATCATGACCCGAGCTGAAGTCCGACACTTAACCGACTAAGCCACCCAGGTGTCCCCTCTCATGATTCTTTTCACCGTGACAAGATGTCGGGCCATTTGACCGGAGGGTGCTCCTGACTACAGGGGCTTCTCCTCCGACTCCACCCCATCATCAAGCCACTAAGCCAAGCAAAGGTTCACATGTTCAAATGTTCATAACCACCTACCTTATGGCCTTGCCTCCCCTTCATTCTCCATTGTCACTGGCCGGTCCAGTAGCACATCAGCCCCTCAGCCCTCTCGCTCAGTCCTGACCACTCACGCCCAAGCCGTGTGCCTCCTTCAGAACTTCCTTGTTGCTACTATCAACGGATGGTCTGGCTTGGGGTCACACGGGTTCTCCTCCGTGTCATTGGTAGGTCCTCTGCCTCAGTCCCTGAAGTCATCTCCTCCAGGGCTTAGCTATAATCCCAGGATGGAGGAACACCCAGAACCCTTGCCACGCTCTTTGCCGGGATAGCTGGTGGCCCCAGTTGCAACAAGGCCTGAAGGATTGTGTCATGGCCTTAAAGCACTGTCCACAAATCATGAAAGCCTTCCTGGCCCTTGGAGAATAGACTGCCCCCCCCCGACCCTGTCTCCCATCTTGGTGGCTTCCCAGGCCCTGGTGCCCAAGCCCAGGGCAAGGGCCATATATGCTGAGGTGGTTGGACTGGACGATCATGAAACATCTCAAGACCAGAGCCAATCCCAGAAACTGGTCCTTCCAGGAGTCAATGCTTTCTGGAAAAAGGCCTGAGGACACACCCTATGATGATACAGCTGTATAAGACATTCCTTCAAGAACTAGAAAGGACACAGCGTCGATAGTCGATAGATGTGTTATGTTTCTCTTTTGAAAGGAGGGAGACGTTTTTGCCCATCAACAGCTGATGGGCAGGAGCGAGTAGAGAGACAGAGGCTGGAGGAGGTGACAAGGGAGCCAGGTTCCTGTGTCTGGCAGGGTAGATCCACAGGAGGAGGGATTCCCTGGATGGGAGGAGGGAAGCTCCTTGTAAGATAATTAGAGCAAGACAGGATGGGCCTGGGAGCAGGTACATTTGGGAAATAGGTAGCTCCTGGTTCTGGGAACCTCCACTGGCAGTTTCTGTTTTCCTAGTGAAGTAGGGGGTGAGGTCGTCTTTGGAGCATGTAGGGGAAGAAGGAAAGAGCACTGATTTACTGAGTCCTTCCTATATACCAGCAAGTGTACTAAGCACTTTACTCGTGAAAGTTCATTTGAGATCCTGAACAACCTTATGAGTCAGATACTATTAAAACCCATTTCACAAACGCTAATGTTAAGGCTCAGAAAGGCACACGACCTGCCTAAGCCCACCTGGTTATTAAGTGATAGTCAGGATTCTAAGTTCCCCCAAGGTCCTAAACTCTTCATTAATAAAGAGGCAAACAGAGGTGCCTGAGGGGCTCAGTCGGTTAAGTGTCCGATGCTTGATCTCAGATCAGGACTTGATCTCAAGGTCATGAGTCCAAGCCGGGCGTTGGGGCTTTGAGTCCCTGAGGAAACGGAGGAAAGTAGCTTTAGAGAGCAGTGAGCCTGCCTCTCCTCCACGTAGGAGTAGGAGAGGTGCAGTCCGAAAGTGTTTGCTGGGAAAAACAGTCTGTCAAAGACCTTTCCTTCCTGTGTCCTGGGCGTGCTCACAGCAGTAGCAAGAGGAGTCAGGTGAAGATTTAAGGTGACTTTGGTGAGTGTGGAGCTCAGCGAAGGAGCTCAGGAGGAAGAGGGTCCCTCTGGGATGCCAGATCCTCTATGATTCCAGCCCCCCCCGCCCCAGCCCAGGGCCCAGAATCCCTGAGTGTGGAGAGTGTAAGTGAAGAGCCATGCTCTGGGGTTAGGGTCCTCAGACCTTGAAGACCCAGCATGAAGCAAAAGCAGGGGGTTAACAGACCAAATAACACGTGGACAAGAGTGGTCATCCCACGGCTGGGAGAGGGGAGGCGGGTGTTGGCGAGAGGTAGGCGTGGGACCTACGGGCAGCGCTGGGGCCAGTTCGGCCTCTGCTGGGGGCGAGAGCCACTTCATCCCCACGCTAGCCAAAGCAGACTGGGATCCTGGATGACTTGGATGTACCAGTCTGGGAAATGTATAAAGGAACCCCCAGCCAGTTTAGAGCAACCGGCCTTTCAGCCGGAGTCGCTACATGTGCGGAGACCCCACGATGCATGGCTGTTACTTGCTCTCGTGCAGCCCCACCGCAGGGGCCAGGAGGGGAATGGAGCCCCAACAGGGCATCTGGTACAAGGAGGGCTGGCAGGAGGGTCCAGGGTGTTGGGAAGACAGTGGTGACCCGCGTCAGACACCAGGAGGACGAGGAGCTGGCCCCGGCCTCCCTCACTCTCCGCCTCCTCTTCCACCGCCTGCGCACCCGCAGTGGCTGGAGGCCGACGTGGCGATCACCGCGCGCCAAGCCCACACCCAGGGGTCACGCCGGTGAGAAGTTCCTCCCGCAGCACCTGCTTTAGCACGGTTCTCCCCGCTCCCCTCCGCCAGCCACGCGTGTGGGGGCGTGGCCCTGCCCTCGGCCAGCCTCCGCTGATTGGATCAGGGGTTACCACCTGACTCAAGCCCAGCCAGGCCATTGGTTGATGTGTGACCAATGACGCGCCCTGGTGCAAAAAAAGGCTCCCGCCGTTGGCAGGTGGATCGAATAAATGAGGTCGGATTCTTGCCCCCCCCCCCCCCCCCCCCCCCGCCACCGCCCCAGGTTCCCACCGTTCTGTCATTGTGTCTTGATCCTGTGACAGACTGCTCAGGGAGACTTTGCGAGATAAAAATAACATTGTTTGCACTCCTCCCACCGAAAGATACAGTCTAATTCTCCTCCCCTTGAATCTGCCCTGGCCTTAGTGACTTGGTTGACCAATGGAATGTCAGAAGCAACATTCCGGGACTTCTGAGATCAGGCCAGATGATCGTAAGAAACTTCTCACCTCCTGTCGGAGCCTCTTGGACTGTCTGTGACCCTGAGCCTCATGTGTTAAAAAAATTTTTTTTTAATGTTTATTTATTTTTGAGAGAGGGAGAGACCATGAGCGGGGAAGGGGCAGAGAGACAGGGAGACACAGAATATGAAGCAGGCTCCAAGGGCTGAGCTGTCAGCACAGAGCCTGACACAGGGCTCGAACTCAGGAACCTTTGAGATCGTGACCTGAGCCAAAGTCTGTCGCTTCACCGACTGAGCCACCCAGGCTCCCCTAGCCTCATGTGTTAAGAAGTCACCATGCTGGAGAGGCCATGGGCGGCTGTACCTGTTAACTGACTCAGCTGAGTGCAGGATTCTAGCCATCCACTTCCTGTTACCAGACACGTGAATAAAGTTGCCTTTAGCCTGTATTCCAGCCCATCTGCCCTGAATATGACACTAGGTTTCATCTTCAATGCCATGTCCGATCAGTTGGCTGTGCTTGTCTTGAGTGCTACCCTGACAAAGATTCTCGGGCTACTTCGGGGCTCAAGAAGAAGAATACATGGATTGATTGGCAAGGTCTTCCATGAGCATGAAATGGGAAGGGGCTGAATGCCCGCCATGTTTGTTCTCTAACCTGTCACACATCCTTCCCCTTCCATACAACAGCCAGCTTAATGCCTCACCTGGTCTAGACTCATAGATACTTGTTGAACGGATACATGACAAAGATGACTGTTTAAGAGACTCATGTGGCGGGATGAGTGACAGGAAGTGGACAATGTGAGTTTGAATGGGACAGAAGAGTCAGAGGCATCTGGTGCTCTCAATGTGGGAATGAAATACACAAGCATGGCGGCAGGTGGGACAGAGTGCTTTCGTCACCTCCATCTAAGTCTTGCTTATCCTATGAAATGCGATGAGAACATCCTTGCCTGAAGGGGACGTTCTCTGACGTGCCTCACTCTCATGTCTGAGATGGGTCTCCGCACTAATCAGGATTCTTCTGGTTGAAAGAGTTCAAAAGTTCAGGAGTATTATAGGCATGGCTCCAACCAGGTGCTCACATGAGGTGTCTCTGTGTAATCCATATAATCCATTGTCTTCATTCCCAGGTGGGCCCTCCCAAAATGGTTACAGAAATGGCCAGCAGCAGTTTCAAGACTTCCTTATGTCCTATCACCTTAGCAACTCTGAGAAATGAAAGTACTTAAAAAAATAAAACCAGTTTCAACAACAGAAAAGCCTGGGGCTCATTCTTACTGGCCTGGACAAAACCACCCATTCATCTCTGAACCAATTCCTAAACTTTGCCCAAATCTATTTGGGCAGAGCTGGATCCTGTGCCTGCCCCTGGAACCAGAGGGTGTATCCATACGGACTGAGGATGGGGAAGGGGCGATTCTCTACAGAGAAACGAGGGTGCTGTCACCAGAATAAGGGCCACGGGTGCTGCCATCCACACACCGTCTTCTATGTTCCCTTGGGCCCTGCAGTTTTCCCACCAAATCAGGAGCTACTGGGGAACAAGGGTTTGTCCTATTTACGCTTTTGCCCCTCAGCCCCGGCACGGGATCTAACACACAGAAGTTCCCAGATCCCTTCCAGCTGAAGACTTTGCCCACATCTCTGTGACAACGTGAAATGACCAGAAAGGAAGTGCCACATCATCCTCTACTAGACAACAGACCCTCCTGCCCCTGCACCGAACTACCCCCCTGCCTACTACCGCAGAAGGGGTGTCTGCTCTCTTGTGAGGGTGCTTTGTTGCCCAACCTTTGTTTCTCCTCCTGGGACCATCCCTTCGCATTTCTCTTATGAAACCACCCATTGTCACGTTGAGCCGTGTCATTTGAGTATAGTTGGGTGGCTCTCACCTCGGGATACACCTTGGTTGACCTACCTCACCCAGTGGGTTCCATCCTCCTGGCCACACTGGTTGGTTCAGGGATCCTAGTGTTACCTGTTTAGAGCAAGGAGAAAGGAGGGGGTAAGGAGACATCTGACAGGGTTTTGGAAAAGGGAAGTGCCAGCCCTCTTTCACAGTGTTACCTACAGAAAGTCCCTCTGATCTCCTGGGTGGCGGGGTGTGAGGGCGCGAGGTCGGGAACTGCCCCCATCACAGCCACGCTGTATGGAGCTTGAGGCTGAAGCGAGTGCTGCGGAAGGCAGAGGGAAAAGATAGCAGGTCTTAAGTCTCTCTGGAGCGGCCACATAGCAACCCCAAGGCGGAGGAGGCAGAGACTACAACTGTCACCCTTGGTTGGCGTGACACAGTTAAGCACTGGGGCTGGCCGCCTTCCTACCCGGAACCAAATTTGAGTTCTAGGAGGAAGGCAGAAGGGACAGCGGATGTTGGATGGGAAATCCATTGCGTCTGTCAAACTCTCTGCCTCTGGATACGGCGGTTACAATAGTCCACCTGGGCTGTCAAAGTCGACCCGAGCTGGAATTGTCTATGGCTTGTGCCCATGGGAGCCCAGTGTCCCCACCTGGGCTCTGGATGCTACCCTTTCTCTTTCTCGGGATTTTACGTCCTGGGACGAGCCCTTCCCCCTGTCAGTTTCCCTCCCTCACTCTGGACAATGTAAACACGCTTTAGGGGCTGTGGTTCTCAACCGTGGGGACACCTTGGAATCACTTGGGAAGCTGTAAGAAAGATACTAACACCTGGCTTTAACACCCAGACCCCCGGCGAGACCCCCGAGCATTGGTTTTTCGAGGGCCCCCTGGTAGTTCTGATGTGAAGCCGGTATTGAGACTCATCCTGAGGATCGCTCTTCTGGAAAGTTCTCCTCTGGTCTCATATCCCCAGTTACTGCCGCGTTTCTCTGCCCCCCTTCACAGCAAAACTTATTAAGAGAATATTCTGCCCTCACTGTTTCTAACTGCCTACCTTCTGTTTGCTTCTTTTTATAATTTTGCAGGTTTAAAAAAAACCCAGATAGGACAAATGCCAAAAATAAAAAAGATGAATACAGACATTTTACGGGTCCGCATCTGTTTGTTACGGCTCCAACGCCCCACAAAATTGCCCACGGCTCAGAGAACGTAAGTGTTGCCTCTTTCTTTTTTATTTTTTTATTCTTTAAAAGAATTTTTTTAATGTTTATTTATTTTTGACAGAGAGAGAGAAAGAGAGAGGCGTGAGCAGGGGAGGGGCAGAGAGAGGGGGACACAGAACCCCGCTAGCACTCTGTCTCTCTCTCTCTCAAAAATAAACCTTAAAAGAAAACCCAGGGGGCACCTGGGTGGCTCGGTCGGTTAAGCGTCCGACTTCGGCTCAGGTCATGATCTCGCGGTCCGTGAGTTCGAGCCCCTCTTCGGGCTCTGTGCTGACCGTTCAGAGCCTGGAGCCTGTTTCAGATTCTGTGTCTCCCTCTCTCTCTGCCCCTCCCCCGTTCATGCTCTGTCTCTCTCTGTCTCAAAAATAAATAAATGTTAAAAAATAAAAAGAAAAAAAAAGAAAACCCAGAATTAAAACTGAAAAACCAATCAATAAGCAATATAGGCATGCCGTTTTGAGATGTGACAGTAAATACTAAGATCATCAACTGAAAGAACAGAAAGTCACGGTCTTTGATGAAGGGAAAAACATAAGGATGAAGGGGGCAGCTGTCGGTGGTGAGAAACTTCCAGAACTGTTTGTCTCTTTAAATCATGTGCGTCTATAGTTTGGACCACACTTTTATTTATTTATTTTTTGTAATTTTTTTTTTTTAACATTTATTCATTTTTGAGAGTGAGAGAGACAGAGCGTGAGCGGGGGAGGGACAGAGAGAGGGGAAAACACAGAATCCGAAGCAGGCTCCAGGCTCTGAGTTGTCAGCACAGAG
Organism: Panthera uncia; assembly: GCF_023721935.1. NCBI lineage: Eukaryota > Metazoa > Chordata > Mammalia > Carnivora > Felidae > Panthera > Panthera uncia. Next base: position 55,881,218 of record NC_064814.1, on the reverse strand, counting down.
CCCGACGCGGGGCTCGAACTCACGGACCGCGAGATCATGACCTGAGTCGAAGTCGGACGCTTAACCGACTCAGCCACCCGGGCACCCCTGGACCACACTTTTAGAATTGAAAAACGGGGCGCCTGGGTGGCTGAGTCGGTTAAGCGTCCGACTTCGGCTCAGGTCATGATCTCGCAGTTCGTGAGTTCGAGCCCCACGTCGGGCTCTGTGCTGACAGCATTGAGCCTGCTTGGGATTCTCTCTCCCTATCTCTCTCTCTCTCTCCGCCCCACCCCATGTTCTATCTCAAAATAAATAAACTAAAAAAAGAAAAGAAAGAAAGAAAAAGAATGTAAAAGCAAGAAAAAGAGAAGGCAGCAAGAAGGAAGGAAGGCAGGGGACGAGGGAGGGAGGGGAGATAAAGAGATATAGGCAGGAACTCCCCATTCAGGGATTCAAAGCGGGGCGTGAACTCAGTGACATTTTTAAGCCTTGAGTAAGTTCCTTCCCCAGGTGGTACTCTGATTTCTTTCTCTGTATCTCCAAGCGTCAGATGACAGGTCCCAGAAGACCTTGCCAGGTCAGATCAGCCCGGGCGGCAGGCCAGAACAGAGACAGATATACAATACAAATGCCCGAGGGCAGTGGGTCTGAAAAAGACTCCTCCTTTGTGCTTATTTAAAACAGACATCCCCCAAGTTGAATGTCTGGAGGCTGCCTCCCAGCATGAAGTAGGTCGGGAGAAGTGGCATTTTTACAGACATCCTGATGCAAGCCGTCCACTTGGCCTTGCCTTAAGCAACAATGCTCTAGGCCAGAGGGGAGGATGTGGGGGGGGGGGGAAATCACAGGTCACAGGTGTAGCTGATGTTGAATCACAGGACAGCTCGCATTACAACAGGGAGAGAGTGCCAATTTGGCGTTTGTTGTTGCTTTAATATCCTCGTAGCACCTGGGAATCCCTCCCCTGGAACAAGGAACAAGTCACTGGCAACAGAATTCACCTAGAGTTGAGTAACCTGGTTTTTATTGCACCCATATCCATTATACTCTCTTAGGGGAATAGTTCCAGATTCTCAATTTACCGTCTTAAAAAAAATTTTTTTTAATATTTATTTACTTTGAGAGAGAGAGAGAGAGAGGGCAGGGGAGGGCAGAGAGGGAGACACAGAATCCGAAGCAGGCTCCAGGCTCCGAGCCCGCAGCACAGTGCCTGATGCGGGGCTCGAACCCATGAACCGCGAGATCATGACCCGAGTCGAAGGCAGACACTTAACTGAGCCACCCAGGCACCCCTCAATTGACAGTATCGACACCAAGTTGCCTTTAAAATAGATTTATTTAAATTTCTAAAAGGGAAAAGGAAGAGGAGAAGAGCAAAAAAGGGAGTCCAAGGATATATTTGAGGGCGGGAAAACAGTAAAGCGTTACTACCTTTTCTCAGCCTCACTGCGCCTGGGGACATGTGTATGTGCCATATTGATTAATATGGCAAGTGTGACCTACAAATAAAGAAAATATTTAATATATTTAGAAATGTGTAGCTCTTGCATGATTTACCTGGCAAATGGAAAATGTGACCTGACAATAGATCATAATCCATGAATAGATGGCTTGAGTAAAGAACATTAAGTGACATTGCTTCACAGGAAAATATACAAATGGCCATTAAGCACATGAAACAACGTTCAACACCAGCAGACGCCAGGGAAATCCAGGTCAAAACCACAATGAGATCCCACTTCATAGCCATTAAAATGGCGATATCAAGTGTGGGTGGGGATTTGGACGAATTGGAACCCGTGGAAAACAGTATGGCGGTTCCCCCCGCACCGCCCCCCTCCCCCGGCCGAAAAACAATTCAACAGAGAGTCCCACATAATCCAGCCATTCTACTTTTAGGTATATACTCAAAAGAATCGGACAGGAGTCAGACACATTTGTACGCCAGTGTTTATAACAGCATTATTCACAACAGCCAAAACAACATGGAAACAGGGGCGCCTGGCTGGCTCAGTCGGTGGAACATGTGACTCTTGATCTCAGGGTTGCGAGTTTGAGCCCCAGGCTGGGCACAGAGCTTCCTTAAACAAATGGAAGAAACCAAATGTCCATTGATGGATGAGTGGAAAAACAAAATTGTGTATACACACGATGGAATATCGCTCGGCCTTGAAAAGGAAAGATGTTCTGACACCTGCTACAACAGGGGTGAGCCTTGGACACATTGTGCTAAATGAAATATGCAAGACACAAAAAGACACATACTTTATGATTCCACTTAGAGGAGGTGTCTACAGTCCTCAAATTCAGACTCGGAAAGTAGAAGGGAGGGGGTCAGGGGTTGGGGGTGGGGAGAATGGTTGTGTTGGGTTTTTTTATTCAATGTTTGTTTATTTTTGAGAGACAGAGCGTGAGTGGGGGAGGAGCAGAGAGAGAGAGAGGGAGGGAGGGAGGGAGACACAATCTGAAGTAGGCTCCAGGCTCAGAACCCATGATCTGAGCTCATGACCCAAGCTGAAGTCAGATACTCATCTGATCGAGCCACGCAGGTGACCCTGTTGTTGTGGTTTCGATACATACAGTCTCAGTTTGGCACGACGAAAAAGTTCTGGAGACAGGAGGTGTTGCTGGCTCACCAAAGTGAATGTATCACCCACTACTGTGAGCCACACACTTGGAAATGGTCAAAATGGTGGGGCAGCTGGGGGGCTCAGTCAGTTAAGCATCTGGCTTTCCCTCACGTCATGATCTCATGGTTCGTGAGTTCGAGCCCCGCGTCGGGCTCTGTACTGACAGCTCGGAACCTGGAGCCTGCTTCGGATTCTGTGTCTCCCTCTCTCTCTGCCCCTCTCCCCCCCCCTCAAAAATAAATAAATACTTAAAAAAAATTTTTTCAGAAAATGGTCAAAACGGTAAATTCTATATTATCTGTATTTTACCACAATTTTTAAAAAAGAGGAAAGAAAAGAATGGATGGTTTATAAAATCCAAACGTTCTGCCTGGAAACACTCTTTCCTATAGCCATATGCGCTCCTCTCTCTGCGGATACAAATTATAATTTGGGGGTTTTTTTGGAAAATTTCTTCTGGTCCCCGCATTGTCTGTTCCTTCAATCTTGTGTGTTGGGGTCTTGTCTTTTATACGCTTTTTAAAAAAATGTTTTTATTTATCTATTTGTGTGTGTGAGAGAGAGAGAGAGAGAACGCGGGCGCGCGAGCGCTAGTGGGGGAGGGGCGGAGACAGAGAGAGAATCCCAAGCAGGTTCCCCACTGTCGGTGCAGAGCCCCATGGCGGGCTCGAACCCACAAACCTTGAGATCATGACCTGAGGCGAAATCAGGAGTCGGATGCTTAACCGACTGAGCCACCCGGGTGTCCCTGGTCCTTGTCTTTTAGGTAAAAGCCTTCCTTGAAGGTCTGGTGATCCTAGGCCACTCATTCATCTGCAAGAGTGGCTCGACAGAAGCCGACCAGAAACCGTGGGGACAGGGCTGTCAGCTGGTGGGCTTCATGTGGCAGAGCTACTCCATTGGAGGAGCCCACCTGACACTTGAGCTGGTCGGTTCTTCTAGAGAGAAACCCTCCAGTCTCGACTGGAGGGGAGGGTTCGGGAGTCCAGTGTATTAACCTGCCAACATACTTGGATCCAAGCAAGGAAAGGGGCTGGGGCCCCCCCTGCTCCGTGTGTAGTCTTCCACACCACTCTCCAACTTTAAGTTTCGTGTCCCACCCTCAGCTCTAGCTGGTGTCCCCACATCCAGATTCCCCCGAGATCCACCTCTCCCGAAAAGAAATCTCCTACTGTCTCCTCCCGCTGGCCGTGTCAGGTGTAGGAGGGTATCTGGCGGGAGGAGGAAGGGTCCTGATTGCGTCTGAGAAACTGTTCTGTCCCATCCACCTGTTTTCAGTGTCACCTACCTGCCACTCTCAGAGCACCTGTCTCCCGATTCCTAAGACCTCAGGGGATTTTGAGGTGGGGAGGCTCCAACTCCTCACTCTCTTGTTCGTGCTCTTGTCCTCGTAGGTTTATTAGGCCTTCACCTGGGCACGTTAGCGGGGTTTCGGGAGGGTGGAGATAAAGGGACGTGGAATTCTATTCCCGGTCAACTTCACACTTCAAGGGCTCCCACCCGCATTCCGCCACCAGAACAGCTCTTGTGACGGTGGGATTCGGTCACGTGCCAGCCAGGCTTCGGTCACCCGGAACCCGGCTGGTGGCCTTCGTCGCGCTCATCAGCTCGTGGCCCAGACTCAGAGGTGTCCTTGTTGACAGACCCGGGAAGTAATCACTTCTGTCTTCCTCCCACGCAGCTCTTAGCTTCGGCCAACCTCTTGGCTTCCAGTCTCTTGGCTTCCAGGAGACACCCACTCTGGGTCCTCTGGGTCCCTCGCTGACTGAGCCTCCCTGGGCCTCTGTGACAGGTGCAGCCTGCTCCCTTTCCCTTTCCTCCAGCTATGTCCCCGGCCTCGGGGCCTCTGTCACACTTGTGTGCCGATTGATGCTCAGGTGCAGAGTCTAGCCCTGAGCTGCCCGCTCCACTTGGATGTCTGACGGGCATGTCAGACGGCATTTCCAGGCCAGAACTCCCAAATCTGTTACCCCCCCGCCCCACAATCCAAACCTAGACCTCCCCGCCCCCATCGACCTCCCCGCCCCAATCGCTCTGTCCCTCCTTCACTGCATTCCTGCCTCGTTCCCTTATTCTATTTTCTCTCACACTTGGTTTTTTAAATGATTTTTTAAATGTGTGTTTATTTTTGAGAGAGAGAGAGAGAGAGAGAGAGAGAGAGCAGGGGACAGAGCCCGAGGTGGGGCTCCAACCCACAAACCGGGAGTTCATGACCAGAGCCCGAGTGGGACCCTCAACCGGCTGAGCCACCCAGGCGCCCCTCTCACGTTGGATTTTTTTTTTAACCTCCAAGGAGGCTAAGACTGGGTCTTGGCTGGGGGGTATTCACAGCACCTAAGGTCGTAGTGCCCGGCACAGAGCTGGCTCTCAAAATTACTTACTGACTGCAATAAAATAATGACAGTAGTCCAAGAAAGTGGGGGGTGGGATGGGCCTGCGGAGGCTTTTAAGGGCTAAGAAGGCAAAGAAACAAAGCGGGGGGGGGGGGCAAATGTATCTCTGACCCCCACTGGACACCGACTCTTTCTGACCCTGTCCGGTTACCCAGGCCTCGGGGCGCCCAGTGCCTTCTCGGCCCAGCACGGCAGAGCCTCCCCACCCCTCCCCCGTGCACCCCTCCGCAGCCCCCCTGCACCGCTCACCTCCAGCCTCCCAGCCCCGCCCCTTTCTGCCCAGAGCTGGGTCCTGCTTTTGGGGCGGCTCTGTGAGCACCCTGCCTGGGTGACCTGGACGGATGGAGGAGGATTGGCTGACCCGGGCCTGGCGGGGTGGGGCAGGGCGTGCCCCTGGAGGTGCCGCCAGGATTTTAGGTCTCACCGACGGCGGTAGACATCCAGACTCGGGCTGGCACCATGGCCGAGTACGGGGTGAGAGTGTCCACGGGGGAGGCCATCGGGGCTGGCACGTGGAACAGAATAGCTGTCAGCATCGTGGGGACCCTGGGGGAGACCCCCCCCACTGCCCCTGGACCATTTCGGCAAGGAGTTCAGCAAGGGCGCAGTGAGTGCCTGGCGGGGCAGGGGTGAAGGCGGAGCGGGGAGCCGGGACGGCCTGCCTGCGGGTTACTAAATCTCTCCCCTCCAGGTGGAGGACTTCCGGGTGGCGTCGCCCCAGGACGTGGGCCGGGTGCTGCTGCTGCGATTGCACAAGGGCCCCCTGCTGCTGCCCAGCCCGGTGGGGCCGCTGGCCCGGGACGCCTGGTTCTGCAACTGGCTCCAGCTCACGCCGCCGCAGGGCGCCCCCCTCCGCTTCCCCTGCTACCAGTGGATGGGGGGCTCCGGGATCCTGACGCGGCGCGAGGGGGGGGGGGGGCAGGGCGGCGCTGGGGAGGGCGAGGCGGGCGGGGAGGAGCGAGCGTGAGGTGGTCGGGAAGGGCGGGAAAGGCGAGGGGAGCGGACGGGGAAGCTGGTGTGGCCACTGGGGAGGTTGAGGGGGTAGCAGCCCGGTGTGGGGGCAGGTGACCTGATCGAGGGTGGCTGGAGTGGAGGCCAGAGCAGCTGGGGCCAGAGGGGGGCGGGTCTCTGCCCTCCTCACCCCTTCCTGTGCCCTCACAGGCAAGGTCTCCTGGGCAGACGATCACCCCGTCCTCCAGCAGCAACGCAGAGAAGAGCTGCAGGCCAGGCAGGACTCCTACCAGTGAGGAAGGGGCTCCTGCTGGGTGGGAGTGGGGCAAGGGCGCGGAGGGCGGGCATCGCTCAAGGGATGCAGGGCAGCCTGGCCAAGTCCCTGCCAGTCCTCTCCGTTGACATCAGCATCCTGTGGGAGCTTGTTCGAAACGCAAATCCCCTGGCACCTTCAGACACTGAATCAGATACTGGGGGTGGGGACGGCAATGCTGTTTTAACAAGCCTTCCAGAGGACTCTGGTGCCCAGCGAAGTCTGAAAACCACTGCTGGAAATGCCTCACCCTTGCTGGTGCCTTCCTTGCCCTGGGGCTTTTTCTTACACCCTCCTTCCTCGAAATCTGGGCAGAACCAGAAATACACCACCCCAAGGCCCAGGAAACTCACCTCGTGGGGTAGGTGAACCGAGGTCCCTGTCTCTGCTCTGGGCTCAGCCGGGAGAGCTGGGGTCCCAGAAGCCGCCCCGGCGGTGGGACGGCCGTACAGGTTGCAAGGGACCTGGGGCTACGGGTGAGGATCCCCGAGGCAGAAGGCCAGGGACTGTGCTCAAGGGGCGGGTTTTCAAAAGGTGGTGGTCTGGCCAACTCAGCCCCCGCTGGGGGCTGCTGTGTGCAGTCTGGGCCTGCCGGCTTTTGAGCAGGTCTCTGGAGAAACGACACACGCAGGCTCATTTGGTTCCTGTCTGTGGAGTGGCTTTCTTCCCTTGTGCCAAAACAAAGACCCAGGGGTTCCGAGACCTAGGGCTAGTCTGGGCCCCACTGAGGGGAGCTGTGACCCCTTAGGCATCACTTAAGCTTTACGATCTTTATTTTCTTCTGCCAAAGAAGTGAAGAATACCAATCTGATGTGTGTTATTAGCAAGAATAAATGAGAAAATGGTTAAGAACACACCTAGTCGGGACACCTGGGTGGCTCAGTCAGTTGACTGTCAGACTCTTGATTTCGGCTCAGTCACCATCTTGCGGTTCTTTGTGAGTTCAAGCCCCGAATCGGGCTCCGCGCTGACCTTGCAGCGCCTGCTTGGGATTCTGTCTCTCTCTCTCTCTCTCTCTCTCTCTCTCCCCATCCTCCTTGTGCGCTTTCTCTCCCTCCCTCTCTCTCAAGTGCCAAGCCTTGCACAAACGTGTGCCATTACTCTTGTCCCTCAGCCACCTGTGCTGCAATTGTCTAGACCCTCAGTATCGAAAGCGTGGCCTCAGGTGACCGTCAGCATGACCTGGAAACTTGTGAGAAACGCGGCCTCTCGGGCCCACCCACTGCACACCTACTAAATCAGAATCTGCGTTTCACCAAGATCTCTGGGTGAGCGCGTCCGTACATTACAGCCAGAGGAGCAGGGTTCAGCCACCACCTGGTAACAGGGTGCTTTAACGACAACTTGCTCTTTGAAGTTGCAAGTTCAGAGCCAAAGGCAATGATTGATTGAGAGGAGGAAAGACAGGCCGGGGGTCGTCAGCTCTGCCGGGATGTGATCTTAACCATTTTGCCCAAAGGGCTTCAGGCCGTGTTGTGCTAGCTCGACTTGACCTGCCGTGGGCCAGGGCAGAGTGAGTTTCTGGGCTCCCCCAAGCTCTGGGAGCCAGAGTGTCTCTCCGTGGGATGCCTTCTTGAACTCCTTCTTCACGACGGCCTCCCTCTGTGAGACGCGTCTCTGTAAGTCAGAGATTCTGTGGGCACAAGCACGAGGCCAGGCTAGCAAGCAGACAGGAAGAAACGGCCTGTGTCAAGAGGGCGCCAAATGTGGATGTGTAGTCAGATCTCATAGGCCAGAAGCCAAGGTCATTCCCTCCCTGTCTCCAGCGGTCTAGATGCTTTACTTTTCTGTCTCTCTGCAGAACAGCTTTCTGTGGGTCCCAGTCCACACAGCAGAAAATGGCCCCAAGTAAGAGTCCCCATGCGTACATGCGCTAGTCCAGATACCCAGGGAGAGACACAGCCTCTCTGGGGGTTGTTAAAAAACAACATTCAACCGAGTACGTTTTTATTCGGCGATGCACGAATCAGGCGGCATCCCACCCAGCAGATAGAAGGGAGCTCTGAGGAGCCCTGCAAAATGGAAGGCTTACTTCATAGGCAGATGCGGGGCAGAAAAAGGAAGTTTCTAGCAAAGAGCAGATTGGTTCAGGCAAGGTCACCTTCCTTTGGGGAAAGGTGGGAATCTATCAGGCAGATTACCTTACGGATGCTAACCAGGTAATTCCAGATTGACTGGTTCAAGGTCACATACCTGGGAGAGGCTGAAATTGCAAATAGATTAGGTGTTGAGTCTTGGTTTGTCGACAAGGGCTTAGCATGAGTGACTCCATTTTGAACCTGATGTCTCTCTCTCTCTCTCCCTTTAATGTTTATTCATTTTTGAGAGACAGAGAGAGACAGACCATGAACGGGGGAGGGTCAGAGAGAGGGAGACCCAGAATCCGAAGCAGGCTCCAGGCTCCGAGCTGTCAGCACAGAGCCTGACGCGGGGCTCGAACTCACGGACCGCGAGATCATGACCTGAGCCGAAGTCGGACGCTCAACCGACTGAGCCGCCCAGGCGCACCCCGAAGTCTCTCTTTTAACAGCCCCCATCCCTACTTCCCCCGGAAGGACTTTGCTTGGCCTACCTCTGGTTAAGTGCCCAGCCCTGCACCGGTCAGCTGTGGCCAGGGGAGAAGTCTCACTGAGGGAACACAGTGGCTCCCCCGAAGCCTTGTGGCTGTCAGGCAAGGGCAGAGCGAGGAACACCCTTGCTTGTAGAAGGGCGCTGGCTCTGCCCAGGGCCTCCGAGGGCCTACCTCTCCCTTTGCCCTAGTCAGCGGGTTCCCCGAGGCTTCTCGGTGACCGCCTTCTTGCTCCTCCCTCCAGATGGAAGACTTACCGCCCAGGCTGGCCTCGCTGCCTGGACGAGACGACCGTGAAAGACCTAGATCTCAACATCAAATACTCTGTAACCAAGAATGTCCACTTCTACCTGAAAGCTGGCTCTGGGTAAGAAGGCCCACCCTCTCCCGACCCTGGGCCTCAGATGCCCTAGGACCCCTGCCTTCTGTCCCCCCCCCACCACCAAGGATGCGGGTCACACAGCCCTACCCGGGGCATAGCCTCTGCCCGCCACCCGTCCTCCCGGGACAATGCCTCCCTCCGTCAGGGGTAGTGGCTACTTCGGGCCCCGGAGGCTGCTTCAAGATTCCAGAAAGGATAAGGCCAGCTGCCAGGGGAGGGTCTCCCGGGGCCCCTTGCCCCCCGCCCACCCTTGACATCCTCTGACAGGTTTACAGAGATGACACTCAAGGGGCTGCTGTACCGCAAGGGGCTCTGGAAAAGTCTGCACGAGATGAAAAGGATGTTCAACTTCCATAAGTCCCCGGCCGCTGGTGAGGGACGTGGGCTGGGGCTCCTGACTTCTTCCCTGAGACATCCGCTCTCGTAGCCGTCCGGAGCCTCAGAAAACTGAGCGCCGAGTCACCGTGTGACCCTGGGCAGGGGCCCTGTCCCTCGCTAGACCTTACCTTCTCCACAGATACAAAGGAGAGTGTAGACGGGGGCGTCCCTAACCTTCTAATGCCTCTCAGTCCAGCCGTGTTTGTTGGGCAAGTACCCATCAGACACTGAGTTAGGGGCTGCGGACACTCTCTTTGTCCCTGCAAGGCTCCCATTTGAGCCGGCGAGTGGACATGAGGCTCAAAATCGAAATAATGAGCTTTACTTGTGAAACCAGTTCGTTGGCTCCAGCGAGAGTACATCAAAGGAGGACCTGCCTCGTCTAGGGGGTGTCCTGTAAAGCTCTCCCAAGGAGGGGACTTTTATGCCGAGGCCTCCAAGCTGAGGGGGTGTCGACGGAACCAAGAATGGTGTTTGAGGGGGGCGCCTGGGGGGCTCAGTCGGTTGAGCGTCCGACTTCAGCTCAGGTCCTGATCTCATGGCGTGTGGGTTCAAGCCCCACGTCGGGCTCTCTGCTGTCAGCTCAGAACCCGCTTGGGGTTCTCTCTCTCTCTCTCTCCCGCTCTGCCCCTCCCCTGCGTGCACTCTCTCTCCCGAATAAATAAACATGTAAAAAAGAAATAAAAAAGAAATGGTCATCACAGGATGGTGACCTCTGCGAGGCAGTGACAGCAGAGGTGGAGTGGACCAGGTGGGACCAGACCTACCCGGGAGGGAGCGGGAGCGGCAGAGAGAGGCCCCACCCCCACCCCCCGGCTCTGCCACAGCAGCCAGCTGGATGGGGGTGCTGTTCCCCAGATGTCAGGTGACAGGAGGGGCTGGGCCAGAGCAGGAGCCCGCGGTGGGTCCCAGATGTGCTGCGTTTAAGGCTGCTGAGTCCCGGCCTTGGGCTATCGGGTAGATGGTGGGACAGGTGCACTGGGGACTGAGATTCGCTGCTTGGCCAACAGCAGTGGCTGAAGCCGAGGGCTGAGAGGTCGCCCCGAAGAAGGTATAGAGAAGCAAAGGGACCCGCGGATGGCCCCGGAACAGCTCTGCCCGGAAGGTGACCTTGACCTAGTCCCCTCTTCCCCACCCCCACAGAGTACGTGTATGAGCACTGGCAGGAGGACGCCTTCTTCGCCTCCCAGTTCCTAAACGGCCTCAACCCTGTCCTGATCCGCCGCTGCCGCTCCCTCCCAGAGAACTTCCCCGTCACCGATGACATGGTGGCCCCCGTGTTGGGCCCCGGGGCCAGTCTGCAGGCTGAGCTGGAGGTGAGGGGCCCGCGTCCGGGCTCTGCACACCGCCCCCTGCTGGAGGCTCAGCGTTCCTAAGGGCTGCGTGCCTGGAGCGCCCTCTCCGGGCACACTCCTCTCCCCTCCCCCGTCCTCTCCCCGCGCCGCCACCCCTGCATCCTTCAGAAAGCCAGCCGGCAGCCCCTGCTCCCCTTCTGTCTCCCGCAGAGGGGCTCCCTGTTCCTGGTGGATCACGCCATCCTCTCTGGCGTCCGCACCAACGTCATCAACGGGAAGCCTCAGTTCTCCGCAGCCCCGATGACGCTGTTGTACCAGACGCCCGGGGGAGGGCCTTTGCTGCCTCTCGCCATCCAGGTGGGCAGGGGGGCAGGGGGAGGGAGGGGGCTGGACAGGGCGGTCGGCAGGCACCCCGTGGCCTCCTCTGCCCACACCGGCTTCTCCTACAGCTCAGCCAGACCCCTGGACCCACCAGCCCCATCTTCCTGCCCAGCGACAACAAGTGGGACTGGCTGCTGGCCAAGACGTGGGTGCGAAACTCGGAGTTCTCTGTGCACGAGGCCCTCACGCACCTGCTGCAAGCGCACCTGCTCTCTGAGGTTTTCACCATGGCCACGCTGCGCCAGCTGCCCCGCTGCCACCCGCTCTTCAAGGTCGGTGGCCCGGACCGTGCCCTAGGCCTGCAGGTCCCCGTCCCTCGGGGCTCTCCTCCGCCTGTCCCCATGTGGCTCTGTCCTTCCAGGCTGGGGGTGCAGCGCCCAGCCCCTGCGAGCCTGCTTTCCCACCGCCGGAGCCTGGGGGAGGGGGATGGGGACAGGGGTGAGGGAGAAAACTGCACGTGAGAGCCAGCTGTACCCCAGAGAGGGCCCCTTCTTAGAGGAGAGCAGCTCACAGCCAGCTGCCATCCAGAAGCCCAGTTTTAGGAGAGACCTGGGGCTGGCAGATGCCAAAGTGTGAACTTGGCCTTGAGAGACCCACGGGTTTTCTGCAGATGGCGGCAGGGGTGAGGGAGCCCTGGGAGGGGAACCCGTGTCTCGAAGGTGGGCTCTGTAGGTCCCCTGGGCTCTGCTAAGCCTTCAGGTGGCCCAGATTGCTTTCCCCCAGGGACCCGAGGCCTTCTCTGAAGGCCACGAGTATTCCCCATGGCTTTTTGGATTCTCTGATTCTTGCTTAGTCTCCTCGGTCCCAGATACAGGCCCTTCTCTATCCGCTTCAGTCCACGCTGACTCTTTCCGATCTGCAGCTCCCAGGGCCCGGTGCCCTGCGAGATGATTCCAGTTTGCGCCACACGCCCTGGTTCCCATGGCGCGCTGCCAGCCCAGGGACTAGGAAATCACAGAATGCCAGAGCTGGGGGGCTTGTAATGTTCATCCAGGTCAGAGAGAGCAAGGTGCCAGGCCCAGATCACAGCACAAGATGCCGGTGGAGCCCAGCCCCTGGTCCTAGGTCTGGAGCCCTGATCCCTGTCCCAGGCCGCCCCTCTGGTCCCCATCGGCTCTTTCCAGGGGGAGGTCTGAGGCCAGAGGGAGCCAGGCCTCCCCCACCTCTCTCTTCTCCCACCCCTCCAGCTGTTGATCCCACACACTCGCTACACCCTTCACATCAACACTCTTGCCCGCGAGCTGCTCATCGCCCCGGGCCAGGTGGTGGAAAGGGTAAGAACTTCCTTAGGGAGGGTACAGGGGAGATGCCTGCCATTTGGAGAAGCTGAGGCCCCGGGGGGGGGGAAGTGGGGGGGGGGGGTGCTGTCTCTCCCACCGGTGCTACCGCATGCTTCTGGGTCCAGGGCTCTGGCACCCACAAGTCCTGTCTCCCAGTCCACAGGCATCGGCCTCGGAGGCTTCTCTGAGCTGATACAGAGGTGCATGGAAGAGCTGAGCTATACCGCCCTGTGCCTGCCCGAGGATATCCGGGCCCGAGGAGTGGAAGACATCCCGGGCTACTACTACCGGGATGATGGGCTGCAGATCTGGGGTGCGGTGGAGAGGTGAGGGGGCCAGAGAGCTGGGGGTCGGGGGAGGGCCCAGGGAGGCTCCCGACAAGGAGCAGGGCCGGACGTCAATGACACTGAATAGCGGTTGCTCCCCAGAGAGGGTCAAGGTCAAAAGTGGGGCCTGAACCCAGTGCACCTTGCAGCTTTGTCTCCGAAATAGTCAGCATCTACTACCCGAGTGACGCATCCGTGCGTGACGACAGTGAGCTCCAGGCCTGGGTGCGGGAGATCTTCTCTGAGGGCTTCCTGGGCCGAGAGGACTCAGGTACGGAGACCACGGCCCTCGGGCCCCACCCTCAGGTGCCTGCGGTGTGGCCCTGAGGACCCCGGTAGCCCCACGTCCACCCGCGTCTTCCCGCAGGGGTGCCCTCCTCGCTGGACACCCGGGAATCCCTGGTGCACTATGCCACCATGGTGATCTTCAACTGCTCTGCCAAGCACTATGCTGTTAGTGCAGGGCAGGTGAGATGGGGCAGTGCCAGGGTGGGGGGATGGAGGGGGCCAGGCTCCGGGGACTCACGTTGCCTTCTCTGCCTGCAGTTTGACTCTTCCATCTGGATGCCCAACCTACCTCCCACCATGCAGCTGCCCCCGCCCACCTCCAAAGGCCAGACAGAGCCAGAGGGGTTCATAGCTACCCTCCCAGCGGTCAATGCCACGTGTGATATCATCGTCACCCTCTGGTTGCTGAGCAAGGAGCCTGGAGACCGAGTGAGTGTGGGGCCGGGGGGCCGGGCCAGGTCCGCTCTGGGGGATGCGAGCGGATATTGTTCCCCTCCCCACCGCCCCGGCCCAGACCCCACACTGCCGTCAAGGAGCGGGGTCCCTTCACCGCACGGAACCTTCCCAGGGGGGCACACGAGCATGGGACATCTCATGAGGAGGGGCAAATGATCGAACGAGTTGATCCAGAGTCACCCTGAGCTGCAAGGTGACCATGCTGGGGTGGGAGGTCGCGGCACCCCCTTTAAAACTCCGACGTGAGCTTTTAGCCCGGTCCCCAAGAGCTACCCGCGGCGGTCCTCAACTGTTTGGAGGGAGGGGCAGAGGTGAGGCTCTGTGGGAGGCTTCTTCCAGGTCCCCAGGGTGGAAGGCCAAGGCGGGTCACAGCTGCTAAGCAGCCCCTACATCTGACCTTGCCGTTGCCTCCCAGCGGCCCCTGGGCACCTACCCGGAGGAGCACTTCATCGAGGAGGCCCCCCGGCGGAGCATCGCCGCCTTCCAGAGCCGCCTGGCCCAGATCTCGAAGGATATCCAGAAACGGAACAAGGAGCTGGCCCTGCCCTACACCTACCTGGACCCTCCACTCATCGAGAACAGCGTCTCCATCTAAATCCCCTGAAGAACAGGGCCCCGTGTGACATCCCTGTGACCCCATTGATCTAACCGCCCCCCCCAGATACCCAGGCCCCCTGTATGCCTCTCCTGGGGCGACCAAACCACGTGTAACTCACCCCACACCCAAGAAAACAACAGAAACAAAACAGAGAAACAGCCCCTCCCCCTCCCTCCTCCCCCCAGAGAACAGGACCTCATGGGACTCACCACCATGCCTTTTGAAGACTCCAAACCTCAAAATGCCCACAACCCCCTGAAAGGGTTTTAGGACTTTGTTTTGCTTTGCATTTTTGCATTATATTATTATATCGTGGGGCGGGGGGGGGGGGGGTATAATCCTGTCCCTGACCCCCCCCACCACAGCTGAGCGGACCTAATGGTCACCTGACACAGGGCAGCCTCCTATAGCCTGTCCAGCAGCAGAAGGACAGGCAGGTCGAGAAACTGCCCGAGAGGTTGATAGTGACCTCTGGCCGCAGCTTTAAAATGAACAACCCACTAAAAAGGGGCCCCCGGAAACAGGGCAGACAAGTGTCTGGGGACGGGCAGGCTGTGCCCGCGTACCCTTTCTTAAAATCCTGCTTCCAGGTCGGGCGAAAAGCTTGCCTCTTCCAAAGCAGGGTTCCACTTCCAGAGAATCACGTTGCCTTCTAGATTCAATCCTCGGTGACGGGCTTCTGGCGTTCCCCGGGCATTCTGTCATCTGCGTTTCTCTTTTCTTGCTCCAAATCAATGAGCCTTCCAAATCGATGTGTCCCTTTGAACCGACCGAATGATTCCCATCTCTGTCTCCTGTTGGAGGTTATTAGTGCTTTGGTATTTCGGGTTCACTTGTTTTTAGAAATCCGCATGGACAAAATGCAACATATATTCAAATCATTGCCTAAGCGCAGCTGTTGAGACAGAGCAGTGCTTCAGAAAGTGCCAGCACGCGGCTCCTGAACTGTTCGCCCTCTGTTGGGATTGTGTAACACAAATGAGTCAGGGGCATATGGCTGTTAAGCTTTTTGGCTTCAAGCAACAGAAAACAATTCCTGATGATCAATTAAAGAAAAAAAAGTCTATGGAAAAGAAACTGAGTGTCTCGAGGCGTTAAAAACAATTAAATACGGTCCTCAGGAAGGACTGCAAACCCAGGACGCTCTGGGCACAGGAACCAACGGAATGGCCAAGCTCCTACCATTTTCTGCCCTTGAATTATTGGCCTCGATATTCCAATTCCATGAGGAAGGGCATGTCTGACTGAACTTGGAGTGGCAGAAACGAATAGTTGCTGTGGCAGAAAGAGTTTGGGTTCATTAAATATCTCAGGTTGGGGCGATATGACCCATTCTGGCCAATGGACTGTGGAGGAAGCAACGTATTTCACGTCCTAGATGAGGCTGTTAAACACTGGTGTGCCTCCCCCGTCCTTCTCTCGCCCTTGAGGCTACCTGGGAGGCATGTTCCAGAAGACATGAGCCCCATCCTGCCCTTTATCACTAGACTGTGAGCTCACGAGGACCGGGTTCACAAGTGCCCACCACAGTGTCTGGCATACCGCAGGTGCTCAGTAAGTAGGTGTTGAACGGAGGAGTTAATACACAAGTGAGTCCTAACACCCTTCTGTGCCCCTTTTCATTTACCTGTGTGTCTCCCCAACTAGACCATGAGTTTCTTGAAGGCAGGAGCTGGGTCTCATTCAGTTTATATGCCTGGCGCCCAGTGCTGTGCTGACACATGAGAGATATCCAACAAACATTTGCTTGATGGTGGATAAAAGGAAGAATGATGGGATGGATGGACGGACGGATGGATGGATGGACGGATGGATGGACGGGTGGACGGATGGACGGACGGACGGATGGATGGACGGATGGATGGACGGGTGGATGGACGGATGGATGGACGGATGGACGGACGGATGGACGGATGGACGGACGGACGGATGGATGGACGGATGGATGGACGGGTGGATGGACGGATGGACGGACGGATGGACGGACGGATGGACGGATGGACGGATGGATGGACGGGTGGACGGGTGGACGGACGGATGGACGGGTGGACGGGTGGACGGGTGGACGGATGGATGGATGGACAGATGGACGGATGGACGGATGGACGGATGGATGGATGGACGGACGGACAGATGGGTGGATGGATGGATGGATGGATGGGTGGATGGACAGACGGACGGATGGATGGATGGACAGATGGACGGATGGATGGATGGGTGGATGGATGGACGGATGGATGGATGGACAGATGGATGGATGAACTACTGAATTGGAAGGCAGTTGTTTTCCAGTTAATAAACCAGTATTTGCTTCAATCCATGTCTTTTGGGAGCAACGATCATCTCCTGAAGAAACTAGAGAAACCAGCACAGCTCAGTAGTTGAAACCCAAGCAATCTCCAGTCCTCTTTGGAGAAACCCCCACCACCTCCGCTGCCCAGCCCTGTGAGCCCCACTGGCACTCTCTCTCTTTCTCCCTGTCTCTGTCTCCCCTCATCGCTCACATATACACCTCTAGTCCTTGAACTCTTGGCTGACCAGCCTTGAGAAGAGAAGGTTGTTACAGGTAACATTCCCTTCTAGGGAATATCCAGTTAACTCTTCAGAGTGGTGGTCCCCTTGGCCTAGGGTGGGGACTTCCTCACGGACAATACAGCACTGGGCATCCAGGTCCCAAAGCCATGCTGTGGAGACCCTTACCCTAGTTGGGCTTGCTGGCCAGAGTGGGAGGAACAACTCCCTCTTTACCACCCCAACTCCAGCCTTCCAGTAAGGGAATGAGGGAGTCACGGAAAGAGAAAAGAGGAAGGAGGGTAAGGCAGAAGGTTCTAGAAGTGGTGCAGAAGCCCAGCTTACCCCTGATGCTCCCTGCCCAGTGTTCCAGGACTGGGTAGAGTGAGTCACCCAGTTCCAGGACTGGGTAGAGTGGGTAGAAGGAGGGGAACAAAGGCGTGGGTAGATGTCAGCCACCCTAAGACATTAGCACGGAATGGGTGAGGGACAATGCAGAGGTGAGGCACCTCCAGGCATAGCAATTACAGGCAAACGACAAAGAGGGTTAACTATTTGCCAACAACAGTAAATACCTGAGATATATAAAGAGCTCGTACAAATTAATAACCCTGCGGAAAAGATGGCAAATCACATAACAGGAAAGTCAAAAAAGACAGCCCATGAAATAAACCTGGAGGTCTAACCAACAGGTGAAAAGATACTAATCTCACAGGTCACTAGAGGTCTATTCAGAGTTGTCAAGAGTGTGGAGCAACCCAGCCCTAGTATATAACAGCATAACAACTGTTTTTCAGTTGTTCCACTGATAGAGCCCAGACAGAGTAGAGCTAGCACCATCCGAAGGACCCTGGGATTTCTGGAATGGCCAACGAGCACTGGCTTCACCTTGAAGTCACCAGCTGCATTAGCCCCTAAGGAGAGAGTCAGCCGGTCCTTTGAAGCTTTGAAGCCAGGCGTTGACTTCTCTTCACCAGCTCTGAAAGTTCTAGATGGCGTCTTCGTCGAACAGAACACTGTGTGGTCTACCTTGAAAGTCTGTTGCTTAGGGGAGCCACCTTCATGAACTCTCTTGGCTTGACCTTTTGGAGAACCTGCTGTAGCTTCTGCATCAGCACGTGTTGCCTGACCTTGCACTTTGACGTTGTGGAGACGGCTTCTTCCCTCAAACCTCCTGAACCAACCCCTGCTAGCTTCAGGCTTTTCTTCTGCAGCTTCCTCACCTCTCTCAGCCTTCATGGCATTGAAGAGAGTTAGAGCCTTGCTCTGGATTGGGCTTTGGCCTCAGGGAATGTTGGGGCTGGTGTGACCTTCCATCCGGACCACCCAAACTTTCTCCCCATCGGCAATAAAGCTGTTTCTCTCATCCTTCCTGTGTCCACTGGAGAAGCACTTTCCATTTCCTTCCAGAACTTCTCCTTGGTGTTCACAACCTGGCTAATTTTGGTACAAGAGGCCAAGCTTTCGTCCTGTCTCGACTTTCAACACACCTTCCTCACTGAGCTTCATCGTTTCTAGCTTTTGATTTAAAGTGAGAGACAAGCGACTCTTTCCATCGCTTGAACACTTAGAGGCCACTGCACGGTCATTATTAATTAGCCTAATTTCCATTTTTCTGTGTCGCAAGGAATAGGGAGGCCAGGAGAGAGAGAGAGAGAGAGACAGGGAGAATGGCTGGTCGGTGGGGTGGTCAGAACATGCACACTGTCTCATATGGGCGCAGCCCAAGCTGTCCCAAAGCAATGGCAAAGATTACTGATCACAAATCACCATAACAAACAGGGTGATGAAAATGTTTGAAACCCAGGGGCGCCTGGGGGGCTCAGTCGGTTGGGCGTCCGACTTCGACTCAGGTCACCATCTCGCAGTTCGTGGGTTCGAGCCCTGGGTCGGGCTCTGTGCCGACAGCTCAGAGCCTGGAGCCTGCTTCTGATTCTGTGTCTCCCTCTCTCTCCGTCCCTCCCCTGCTCGCGCGCTCTCTCTCTCTCTCTCTCGAAAATAAAAACGTTTGAAACCCAGTAGAGCCTTGGTTTGGGAACACACTTATCATCCAAGGCACTTGTATCTCTAAGAGAATTTCAAGAGCCATTGACTCGGTTGTGATCATGTGACATGTGGCACCGCGTGCTACTCCTTATCGAAAGACATCTCTAGTTCATCAAGGTGAAACTTATCAGACGGGTTTGCTCGTCTTGTGGAACCCTCGCAGAACAAGGTACTCACAACCCAAGGTTTCGCTGTACACGTCTTGCGAGAATTACCAAAGTGTGGCACAGAGATGTGGGGTGAGCAGAGGGCACGGATGGACTCGCTCGTTGCAGGGTTACCACAAACCCTCAACCTGTAAAACAACAAACCAACAAAACACCAGGTAACACTCGCAAAGGGCGGCACAATTCAGCACGGCACGTCTCTAAATGCCACTCAACTCGCAGCTCCCCCACGGTCCTCGGAACCAGCGCGCCTGCCTCACCGACTTGAATTAAATCTCTGACTTGTGTTCGCTCTGATTGCATGAATCACGTTTGCAATTTGGAAATTAGGCTTTGACAGGTTGGAGGGAGGGCCCAGCCTCCTCCCTGCCTTTGTGCGCGTGCATGCGCGCGCGTGTGCACACACACACACACACACACAGACACACGGGGCGCTCCGGCCTGCAGCCCTGCAAGACTGGGGGGTGGGGCGGGGGTAGAAGGGGGCCTCTGCTCACCACCCTGGGGGGACCCCAGGCAGACCTCGTGCATTCCACCCTCATCCGCCTGCGGAAGCGCTGAGGACCCGCCCGGGCAGGAGACGCAGAAATGGAGAAAGGGAGGACACGGGGGTGTTTCCCGGACACTGGCCTCCAGGGCTGGGAGTGGACGGGACAGATGCAGGAGGAGGAGGAGGCACCTCGGAGGAGGGGACAAGGAATGTCCCGGAGCCAAAAGCAAACCCAGGTCCGGCGAGGAGGCGGCGAGCCAGGGCCAAGGGCAGGTGCGCGCCTGCGCAGAGGACAGGCGCCTCGGGGTCTCCCCAGAACCACCTGCCGGCAGCCCCAGTACCTCTCAGACCCGTGCCAGCCGCCCACCTGCCTCCTGCTGCGCTCCCAATGGCAGGCGGTCGGGCGAGGACCTGGGACCTGCCA
The DNA here is from genome assembly GCF_023721935.1 of Panthera uncia. Taxonomy (NCBI): domain Eukaryota; kingdom Metazoa; phylum Chordata; class Mammalia; order Carnivora; family Felidae; genus Panthera; species Panthera uncia. The sequence goes on along the minus strand of NC_064814.1, from coordinate 55,861,358 downwards.
GCGAGCCCAGCGAGCCCGGGCAGACGGGCAAAAGGAGCATCACCGGACCTGGGCCCCGGTGAATCTTGGACTTGGCGGCATGGCGAGAGAGCAGACGCTCAGGACGGACGGACCGGCAGGCGGGACTGTGCTGCGGGCCGAATTCCTCATCCTGATTCTCTCACACTGCGCTCAAGTCCCACATGCAGTCTTGGCCCGCATCGAGGAGGACCTGAGCTGTACCCCAGAATGGGCGGGGCTGGGGGGACTCAGGGGCTCCCCACGTAGAACCCAAGCCTCCAATCCCCTTCCTTCGGAGGCACCACTCGCTAGGACAGTCATCCAACCAGCTGGGGTGGGAGAAACGGAACATCAGGGGTTGACCGCGAGGAGGCAGCTGGCGATCCGGGTCCCCAGGGTAGTGGCAATGCTAGAGGCAGGGGCTTGGGTCCCCGGGGACCAGGGCGGCCCTGCCCACACCCGCTCTCTGCAGCGTGTGTTTGAACGTGGGCGGCAGGACACTGCCTCTGCCTCCTGGTTTCTGAATGGCCTCGTCCCCATCCTGGTCCAACGACTTCAGTTTGGACTTACCCATCACGGATGCCGTGGGGCCCCTGTGCTGGACCAGCCCGGGACCAGTCTGCACGCTGAGCTGGAGGTCAGGGGCCCAGGGGTCCGCCCTCCCTTCCTTCCATCCCCGGTGCCTTCAGAAGCTCAGACTCCCAACGCCCTTGACCCCCCTCTCTTCCACCCGGCCCTCGCTGCCCTTCCTCCCCTCCTTCCCAGCAACTTCTCTGAGCCAAAGCCTCCTGCTCACCCCTGGAAGGAGGGGCCCTTTTCTGTGCCTGCCAGGGCTGAGGGGGTAGGGCCGAGTGGGGAACGTTCTCTCCCGCTACTTTGCCAGGATCCCTGCCAGTTCCTGGTGACGGAGGATGCCCTACGGCTGGTCTGCTGAGCACCCCCCTAGAGCTCTCTCCCCCCCCCCCCCCGTGGCCCTACTAGGATGAGCGGTGCCTCAACCCCAGGAAAGTTCTGCTTCATAAGGCACTGTCCTGAGCAGGGCTCACCTCCCTGGTGTTTGTTCTTGAAGCCTGGGCCTGACCACACAGAAGCATCTCCAGTACTCCGGCGAGAGGGCTCTCCTTCTTTGGAACCAGAAGGTGGCTCCGGGCTGGGGTGCCCCACTGGCTCCAGGGAGGAAGGTTCCTTTAAGTGAAATCCTTTGGGGTTCAGAGTAACACCCCAGCACGCCCTCCTCCTAGCTCCCCAGAGCTGCACAGGGCTGTCCCCTCCATCAGCCCTCCTCTTCCTCCCCCTCCCCTCCCCCAGAAAGTTCTCTGTACCCGGTGGGCCATGCCAACCTCTTGGGCCTCTACCCCAGTGTCATTAACAAATTGCCCCAGTTCCTGGCTGCCCACCCCCCGCCCAGATCGACGGGTTCCTGCTGTCCCTCACCATCCAGGTCAGCAAGGCAGGGCCTTGGGAGGGCTGGGCACAAAGGGGCCACGTCCTACCCTCACGCTGACCGAAAGATTCCTTCTTCCCAATGCTCCTGTTCCAAGCGCTAATCATCACGCCTCATCTAACTAGGTTTTCTTGCTAGTTTTTCCCATCTTGTCCTCTTATGTCTCTACCTTTTTTTAAAAAAACATGTGTTTCAATGTTTATTTTTGAGAGACAGAGTGAGCAGGGGAGGGGCAGTGAGAGAGGGAGGGAGACACAGAATCCAAAGCAGGCTCCAGGCTCCGAGCTGTCAGCACAGAGCCCGACGCAGGGCTCGAACCCACCAACCGCGAGATCATGACCCGAGCCAAGGTGGGAGGCTCAACCGACTGAGCCACCCAGGCATCCCGTGATCTCTACCTTGATGGGAAGGTTGTGATCGTCGGTGTCAGAGAAACAAACTACCTTCACATGGGGTTCAAAATGGACTCTACTGGGGGCGCCTGGGTGGCTCAGTCGGTTAAGCGTCCGACGTCAGCTCGGCTCATGATCTCACGATTGGTGGGTTCGAGCCCCGCGTCAGGCTCTGTGCTGTCAGCACAGAGCCTGCTTTGGATCCATTCTCTCTCTGCCCCTCCCTCGCTCATGCTCTCCCTCTGTCTCTCAAAAATAAATAAACATTAAAAAGAAAAATAGACTCTACTGAATCATGCACCTTTGACCGTATGACCGTGTTCCGAACAGTTAAAAACAGAACCCCTTCTGGAAGGCATCTCCACACACTCCCTTCCAACCTTCTAGACTCTCCCCCGTCTCTGTCCCACACCACTGGGTATCTGGGCAACTCTGGGCTCGTACAGGGAGCCCTCAACCAGACTCTGCCAACAAGGGGGACTGAGGTCGATTCACCTCCCAACTCGTTTCCTTTCCCGTTGCACTAGAAACAATCAGAATAGGAATCATTCCTATAGCGCCTACGATGTGCCGTGTAAGTATTTCACCAGAACTAACCCATTTAATCATCAGAACAACCCAGGGAGAAAGGGGCGAGGGTCACCAACCTCACTTTATAGACGAGGAAGCTGAGTCACAGAGAGGTTAGTTCACTTTCCTGAGGAAACACAGCTACTAAGGAAACGGACCACGTGATTTGGCCCCGTGCACAGGCTAACGGGTTGCATCTCTGCAGCCAGTTTCTGCCAGATGCCCACCCTCCCCTGTGACCCTCCCCCCACCTCCAGCTCTCTCAGACACCTGGCCCAGGCAGCCCCATCTTCCTCCCCAGTGACACGGCTGAGGACTGGCCCCTGGCCAAGACCTGGGCGCGATACTGCGTTCCCGGTACACCGGCTGGCCCCTCATCTTCTTTGACCCCGCTCTGTGATGGGGACCTTTTTCCTCTCCATGTGTGGCAGCTGCCCAGGGGCTACACGTCTCCTACACGAAGGGAGGACCCCGCCCAGTGCCTGGCGCTGTGGGGCCCCCGTGGCTGCCTCATCTAACCTCTGACTCTTCTTGTCCCTTGCTGCTCATTCCTTGTTTCTGCCATACCCTCCACCTCGACACGCAGGCCCACGCTTTGCGCCGGGAAAGCCCATCAGCCAGGTCAGGGTCCGGGAGGCCCGGGAGCCCGGTGGTCGGAAGAGGGGGCCTGGCGGGGCTGAGCTGTGGCCCTGAGCGGCGGGACTCTCTGCCCGTCACGGTCAACTTTGCTGGGACGGGCAGACTGTCTGGAGCCCATCGCCAAAGGGCCAGAGGCTGGCGTCGTCCACTGCCTCCTCCCGCCCCACCAGCCGGCTGGCCGAGACGTCCAGGGTCCTGCCTGGGACTACTGCCCAGAGCGCGGGCTCTGGATCCGGGCGGCCGTAGAGAAGTGAGGCCCTCCTGGGGCCTGAGGGCTCCGGGCCTCACCTTCAGCTACATCTCTGTGAGCTTCTTCATCCACTGCCCCCCACCTTCTGCCCAAACGCACTGCTATTTCGCAGTGCCTTCCTGGTGCCTCTTCTTTCCCTGCTGTGTGACCTTACGCGAGGCACTTAGCCTCTCTGTGCCTGTTTCTTCATCTGAAAACAGGGATTACAAGAGCATCTATCCCACAGGTTACTATTAGAATTAAATGGAAAGCCCTAAGAGCAGACCTCGGGTGGATAGGACGTGCCCTCTGAGCATGAGAAACGTTCACCCCGCGGATAGGATCCCCAGGGTTTCCTTCCGAATCTCCCTCACAGACCTCTTTAGGATGGATGTATCCCTGTGGCTAGGCCTCCTTGTGGGTCCCCATCTCCTGCCACTAACCCGCATGATGACCTTCCTCGGGCGCTGAGATTTCTGACAGCACCACTCACGAGCCTCGCGCGGCTCCGTTTCTGCCTCTTCGTGGCGCATCTCAGCCCCTCTGGAATCGGCCCCCCCCTTCTCCATTCTTCCTCCTCAGCACAGACTGAGACTGGGGAGGGCAGGCACCCCGGTTCTCCCTCTCTCCCTAACCAAACACCATCTCTTTGAGCCCGACTCATGCGCTACCTCCCCTTGAATCCTCAGGGACCCCCCCCCACTATGAACACCCACAGCTGAAGCAACGGATCCCCATACCCTCCGCGAGCCCTGTATGGCCGGGGCTGGATGCCGTGGGAAGCCAGACAGATCGCCTCTGTCCTTCGGGAACTAGTGGCACAGATTAATCCAATCCGCCAGTCAGAACGAGACGGCCTTGGTGTCTAATCCTTCCCTGTGGCTTGATCTCTCTCAAAAGGCTGGAACACAGACGCCTACAGCATTTACAAGCAGCAAAAGGCAAGGGATAAGGGTGGGCAGGGAGAACTCATGTGTGTCTAATGGGGACAGTGGCATCCCAGCTAGAGCTGTACCCAGATCTTGAGATTTTTCAAGAGAAACCAGACACTGTCTAACATTTCATTTAAATGTTGGCCGTTGATTCAACTTGAAAATAGGAACAAAGAAGAAACTTGGTAACCAATCAAAAGCTACCTGCAAACCAGCTAAGCTCCCGGGTCCTAGATTTGCACCCCCTGGTGGCGAGGGAGGTCGTGAGCTCAGCAGTTCGCACCGTGTGTAGTTGGCCATTTTCCTTCTCTGGCCCCACTTTCCTCCCTTTGGGGCAGCTGATCTCAGTGGCCTCTTCCAACCCACACCCCTGGGCACCTCAGACTCCCAAGCGTTAGTCACCACGAACTCCTGAATCTCCAGCTTTGTGTCCAATATTGTCGGCATCTATTATTACCCTGACGACAGTGCCGGGAGCAGAGACTCAGAGCTGCAGGCCTGGGCCCCGGAAATCTTACAGAAGGGTTGTCTAAGCCGCGTGAGCTCAGGAGAGGGGTCCGCACCTGTCTCCTGCCTCCCGCCCTCCAGACCCCTCTTCCCCAGGGCAGCCGACCTTGACTTTCAGCTCTTTTCTCTCCACCCCACCCCCAGGCACAGGATCCTTACCCGCCCCCCCCAGCACCGTGATCACCAACTGCTCAGCTGACCATGCTCCCACTGACAGCGGCGGGGGGCGGGGGGGGGGGGGGGGGGGGGGGATCCCGTGCCAAACCTGGGGGAGAAGCAGGGTCACGGGAACGAATGGGCCTTAACAGGAGCACTGGCGACTCTGTGCTTCCCGGGTTTAGGGAGGGTCCGTTCGAATTCAGTATGGGGATGCCTGACGTTGCCCCCACCGTGCAGTTCCCCACCCCCACCCTCTACCACCAAAGGCCAGACGGGCCAGGTGGACCCACTCCCCGAGGTCAATTCCACATGCCAAGCCCATGTGCCCCTCTGGGATGTCAGCAACGAAGCAAGACCCAGGGCGGGGGCAAGAAGTGGGGGGCGGTTCTCGGGTTCCAGAAGAGTGGGTGGGGAAGGGATCCTGGAGACAACAGGTTACTTGGAGGGCGCACTGAGCAGGCTGGGCTCCTTGGTGGGCAGAGCCTGGGGTGAGACGGTGGCTGGCAGTGTGGTTTAGTATAACACGGGTTCACAGTAGGTGGAGCTTAGGGCCCTCGGGCTTGAGCAGCAGGCTGGGCTCAGGGTGGTCTCTTGCCTGGGCGGATGCATAATTTGTTTCAAGTTGGACTAGTCTTGGGGGGGAATCTGTCTGCCTAGGTGGGTGGGGGGCAGGTGGTGCTCTGTCCTTGGGTAGGTATTCTGGGGAACTGGGGCCCTCAGTGGTCTGGGTCCCCAGGCAGGGGGACTTAAGGTGGACCAGAATCGCTTTGGGCTGCAAGACAGGGCCGGGGTATCGCATGGGGTGCAGAGGTCCCGGCCTGCTCTCCCGCTGCGGTCCCCAAGAGCACCTTGTCACCTCCCAGGATGTCACCGAGGAGCCCCGGGCGGCAAGGCATCACCGCCTTCCAGAGCCTCCTGGCCTGGACACGGGGTGGGGGGTGGGGGGCCGACGAGGGGCCTGGCGCCGCCCTGAGCCTACCTGGACCCGCGGCGGTGAAGGGCACGGCAGTGTGGGCGCCGGGACACCGCAGCTCGCACCCCCGCACCCCACGGCACCCCCCGGCACCCTCCGTGAATGGCCACACACACTGGCTGACCACGGCCGTTTGAAGTGACAGGTTTTTTTTTTTTTT
>NC_064814.1:55726282-55855343 GCF_023721935.1 Panthera uncia | reverse complement strand
CCCCCAGCCAAAGACAGCCGTCCTGTCCCAAAGCCAGGGATTCCTGGAGAGAGGATTAGGAGGAAGGGGTCCCCCGCCCCCGCCCCTACGCCTGGCTCTCTCCCCGAGACTCACATCCGCCCTTCCCTCGGCTCGTTCGCCCCGCTGCTGGCACGGGGAGCTCCGCCCTCCCCTCCCAAACTGTACACATCTGCTGGCCCAGTCCCAAAGAGCTAGGGCGGGGAAGTTGGAGGCCAGGTTCTGCGAGAGCACAGGCACCTTTGCTCCCTCCCGGGGGCCCCCTCAGCGCCGGAATCTCTTGTTACTATGGCAGCAGAGAGAGGGAGGAGGGGCAGGGAGAAGAATGGGTCTAGGATGAGGAAATCGAACTAGGACAGAGCAAGTGGCCCGGCCTGGGGCCTGGATCCTGGAAGACGGACATAGGGTGGAACGACGGTTTGGGCTGGTGCCTGACGATCAGAAGAACCAGGAAGAGGGAAATGGAGAAGGAGTCACCAAAACTTGGCCGAAAAACTTGAGAATGTGAGATTATAGTTCCCAACCACCAGCATTCCTGTCACTGTTGTTTTGATATCCTACAGCCATTTTTTTTTTTAGCTAAACACACACACACATACACACACACACACACACACACACACACACACAAACATGAGGCACTGTGCTAAGCACTAAACGTATATTTTCTTATTTAAACCCCAGAACAAGCCCGTGAGATGGGTATTATTATCCCCATTTCCACAGAGCCAGAAGTTACTAGACTTGCCTCCTAATATGTTCTCAGGCTCTTAACAAACAAAACCCAGGGGTCAAATCTGAGCTCTGATAATGATTTGTCATTCTGGCATCTTATCCTTCGGGAACCTGGGAATCTGGGCCTCTCAAATATCCAGCCGATTCTAAGTTTGGTGGCACTCCCCACATGCTCCCAATCACCTCAGCCCCGGTTTACACATGCTCCCAAAGTCCTTGAGGTCACCTTAGTGGCCACCAGCCCCAGGGATCTCCTAGGAACCCCACCTTGTCACTCTTCCACCTTAGCCCAGGTCACTTTACCGCAGGCCTGTTTGCACAGATAGCAGAGTACCCTGTTTGTGCCTGCTCACCGCCAGGGGCTCCAGAAGACACGTGCAGAGACAGTCTGCACAACCCTGTCCTCCCTCTCAGGATCCAACGGCTGCTACTCCACCTTTCCTCCCGGGGGCGGCTCCAAGGCCCAACCCCTCCTCTTTAGACACAAGAAAGACATCCAGAGCCTCGATGTGACTGGCTCTGGGTCACATCTCCCCTCACCACCTCGCCACCCTTTCTCAAATCACTATGTCAACCCTCTGGCACCTGCCCTACCGGGGCCTCCCTGAAGCCTCAGAACCCCGCTCTTTCAAATGCTTAAGGCGCCTATTCAAACAGTAGCCAAGCACTGGGACGTCCCCCACCCACCCTCAGGGATCCTGTCCCCATACCTCCCTCGCCGAGGCCCACCCTCCCAGGATCCCCTGGATCAGTCGGGGTCCAGGTACCTAGGGCCGTGAGGAATGTACCCGGTGTCCGAGCCTCCCGCCCTCGTCCCTCGAGGGCTGAGTTCGCCGTCCTACTCCCCACATCCATCAGAGCTCCCACCGCGGTGATCCTGCATTCGCGTGACCCTCCCCCAACTCTGTTGACAGCGTCCCTGAAAGAACACAGCACCCCGGAGAGGCGCGCGCTGACCGCCGCCCACCTCCCCCCACCCGCGAGCACTCACCCTCCGCCAGCGCAAAGAGGCTACAGTGGCTTCCCTGCCCGGGCGCCAGCGCCTGGGACCAGCTCCTGCAGGCCCGCCCCGCCGGCCGCGCGGCCACGCCCCTCGAGCTCATTGGCCTAAGGGTGCCGACCCATGCCCCGCGCCGCGTGCGTCCGCCCGGCCCTCGCACAGCCACCATTGGCGCCACCCGCCGCCGTCATCTCCTCATTGGTCAGCTTGCCAACCCGCAGTGACAGCTCCACGTGCGAGAGGGGCCGCCCCGGCGCGCTGATTGGGAGTCCGCCGGGAAGTCACGCCCCCATCCACTTCGGGAGTTCGTATTGGCTGTGCCGCCATCCTCAGACCCGCCTAGTTCGGGAACGCGAACGCTAGTCCAGCCCTCCGAACTTCCTCATAGGCTGAGAGGTCTCGGAGCTGTAGAGGACACGTGCCGGCGCTCTCACGCGGCAACTTGTTTACCTGGAAGCTGGGGATTTTCCTTGACGACACTTGTACCGGAGACTGCGGCTCTGCGCAGGCGCAGCGAGGGTGACCTGCACGCAGGCGCAGATGTGAGCGGCGGTGGCGATGGTTGGGGGAGCTTTGTGCCAAGTCTCGGGCTAGCTGTCCCGGGCGTGACAAGAGCGCCCCCAGCGCTGGGACTCCGGCCCTGGGTCCCTGCGGCCCCGGGAAGCTGGAAGGTTCTGGCCTAAGAGGGTCTTCCTATCTCCGCGCCGCGTGTTGATGAAGATGATGGTTGGCTCCCGATGGTTTCCTGTGGACCGAGCCAGGCGCTTCTCACAAATCCGGAGGCCGTCTCACTTACTACTACTCCGCCCTACAAATGAGACTGAGCTCCAGGGAGGTTACATAATCCGTCTGGATTAACACTCCAGTCCATAACGGGGCCAAGATTTAGATCCAGGTCCTTGACACTTATAAAGAAGGTGGGTCCCTAGGGCGAATGAGAACCTTAAACCTGGAAAGGATTCGGCAGATGAACGGAAAAACGCCCTGAGCACGTTATGGAACATAGTAAGCCCGAAATAAATGGTGGGCATTACTATAATGACTGCCTACCTAGTTCTAAGAATCACCTGGGCCTCTTAGAACATCTATTTGTAAAAGCGTCCTTGGCAGACAAGTTTGGGAAACACTCTCTCGATTTCCCGTACTGCTGAATCCTCCTGCTGCATCCCAGAGAAGTCGGCCCTTCAGAGCTGGTCTAGCACCTTCCACTCATTGTTGAAGCAGCTGGGGTCGGGGATGCTAGGGTGTCACATCAGGGACGTCAAGGACCTGGAGACTATGGGGGCTCAGCGTGGGGTCTACAGTCACCAATCCTACAAGGTGCAGGGGTGGCAGGCCAGTCTGTGGCCTGCTCCATACCACACTCCGCTGGGTCTCTCTGAGCCAATTTGTTCCGTATTTATGAACCCCTTGTGGATGCTGGCACTGCGCTAGGCACCCAGGGGAAGGGATGTTTCGAAGAAGACGGCTGTCTACTTCAGGCCTAGGAGTAAATGACCATGGGAGCAAATGCAGAGCATCCGGGAATTAAATCAAGGGGTAGAAAGGGATCCAGGAGCAGGAGAAGGCCTCCAGGGAAGAGAAATGGGGCAAGCTGGGAAGCCCAAGCCTCCAGGTGCACCAGGCTGACACAGGGATCAAGACGGCTTCCCCTTATCAGCGCCTGGTGCCCACCCGTGGCCACTGTGGGAATCACACTTTGCTGTGCCCAAGGTCAGGCCCTCCAGCAAAGCTCAGTCCGGTTCCAAATGGATCTTCTCAACTTTCCTGTTAAACCTGCGGATCCAATCCCCACCCCACCCCGCCCCCACTAGTTAAGAAAAGGTCTTAGAACACACACCAGCTGTACTCATTACACGTTTATTGTACATTTTCACAATCTGGATGCGTCACAGAATTGGGGGCATGGGGGAGGGAAGGGGGGCAGGGGACACTGGGATAATATGGGGGGGTCTAGAACACAACACCCCCACCCCAGCATCTCTCCCTACCCTTTCACACCACAGCTCAGATCTCCCTGCTCCCCCGTCCACACAGAAACCTTGAGTGTGGGGGGAAGAAAGAGTTTGGGGGGGTCCCCTCCAGCAGATTAAGGGACTGTACCCTCAGACCCCTAAAATTGTGCCATTTAAAAAGACATTAGACCCTTCCTCTATCACTTCACCTAAGGAGGAGACAACGCTCTGGGCTCGACTGCCCAGGGAAGGGGCGAGAATCCCCATCTTCCAGCAAGTCCCATACACTCATTGGCAGTGACTAGTACCCCCGCCCTGACTTCAGGGGGGCAGTCAGAGGAGCTGGGCAGTGATGGGAGCAACAACCCCCCCAAGTTAGGGAGGGGAGTTTTCAGTCCAACCCCCGGCAAGGGTGGGGCCAGATCTCAGGCAGGAATTGGGGGGATTCTCTGCCCTGCCCCACTCCTCCCCAAGGCAGTGATGACCCCCCACACACTGGCAGCCATCTCTCCCAAAAGAGTCAGATTGCGGCCAACCCCCAAACTCTCCCCGCAGGAGGAGGAGGAGGAGGAGGAGGCAGATCAGGCGGATGGGAGGGAGGGAGACCCCATGGGAATGTCGGTTGAGTGCCCCACATGAAAACTGGGGAGCACGAATGTGGGGAGAGACTCCAAGTGGCAAAACTATTGGTCCTTCATGACACACTGAACTCCGAGACACTTCCACACCAGCTGGGGGGAGGGGGGAGGGAGGGGAGGGGACAAGAGGTTTGGAAAATGGGGGTAGGGGAGGCAAACTGGACTAGAGGGGGCTAGGAGGGGGTGATTCTGGGGGCCAGAAGGTTCTGGCTCCCCGAAAGCCCAGGCTCCCACCACCTGCAAGTAACGTCATGCAAATGAAAGTGATACAAGGACCATGGGGACTAACGCCTCAGTAAAAAAGCAACACGGGTTGAAAGAATGAAGGATGATGGAACAAAAGAGAAGGAAACCAAAAGGGATGTCAGAATGTAAATGAGGCTAATTAACATGCTGGAAGCTCCCAGAAGACCTTGGGATTCTTAGGACCAAGTGGGGCCAGTCTCAGGGCCTCCCGACAATGCAAAGATGCACCTAGGGAGGCCTGGACAGTCGCTTTTTGTTTTTTGTTTTTTGTTGGGGGTGGGGGTGCAGGGAAGGCCAGGGTGGGAGGAAGGATCAGCTAAATCCAAGGGAAAGAGGAGAGGAAGAGGGACTATTGCATAGCAGATGCAAATGAAAGGACTAGGGGCTGGTCAGGAAGAGAGGGAAGGGGCGGGAGGAAAAGAGAAAAGAGATGGGAACTTCAGGAAGGGGTGTTAAGGACAACCGGAAAAATCTTCTAGTAATAAAACTACAAACAGACCAAATATATATAATATTATATATGTATAAATAACAGCTGGCTATTTACAGGGGGGGCACACACACAGGGACACACACACGCGGATCCAGGGGAGGGGGGGCTGGAAGATATGGCTGAGAGGTGGAGGAGCGGCTGGGGATGGGGGGGGTGGGGGAGGTGGGGAGAGGCCCTTCTCTGGGCAGGGCGGGCTCCTCGGGGGTTTAAGAGCTGAAGTAAACTGTAGAGAAGGAAAGAGAAGGAAGAAGAGAGAAGGGGAGAAAGAGAGAGAGAGAAAGCAGTGTGTCAGGCCTGGCCCTGCTCCCATCCCCGCCCCCCACGGCCCAGCCCTCTCAGCCTTAGGGTCTTCATCTGTAAAGCAAGGGGCTGGACCGGTAGGTTCCAAGGTCTCTTCAAGTCCATGGTATGGCCCTGGGGCCACAGGCTCTTAATCCTCTGGGCCTCTGGGCCCACAAGCGCTCGAACAGTAGGATGTCTGGCTTCCTAGCCGTGTCTCAAGCCCCCGGGCTTTGCCTGCTCTCCTGCTTCCCAATTCCAAGGTCCCCAGACCGGGCTCTTAGGCCCAAACTCTATCCTCAGGGAGCGGTGGGGATTCACCAGCGTTCCTGTTTCCAAAAATCTTAACAAAAGTTGCCCAGAACCAGGCAAAGTGAAGACTAAACGGCATCGAGGTTTTGGGCTCTAGATGGATCAGAGCTGCGGTCGGCAGCTATACGTGCTTTCTGCTGAATAGTAAAATCTAGGTTAATGACCTTCAAAACCTAGAAGGGGAAACCTCTCCAGAGAAAGGGCCCTAGCCACTCCTGCCCTACTCACCGATGATGATGATGAGGATGATGGCGCAAATCACTCCCAAGATGATCATCATCTGGGGGCGAGAGGGGGGGGTCAGCAACACAGACCGTGACACCCCCATTCACCCACCAGTTCTCCTGCCAGCCCCCTCCTGCGTGCCTCCACCCTCACCTTGAGGTTTTTCCACCAGTATTTGCGCTTCAGCTTGGCTGCACTTGTTTCAAACTGGGAGGCCCCTGCCTGGAGGGCATCTGCACGGTCGTCCAGCTCTGACAGCTTCTGGTCCCGCTCCAGGACCTTGTCCACGTTCACCCTCATGATGTCCACCACCTGGGGGAGGGGCCCGCGAGGCAGGGGGTGTGCCAAGGCCGCCTCAATGAGGGCACTCCTCAACCGTGCACCCACAGAGAACATGCACCCCGATGGTGCCAGGCTAACATGCCAAGGACACACAGAGAACATGCCTAGCAACCTGGGGACATGCAAGGAGCACACATCAGGGGCATGCTGAGGGCCAGACATCTCAGATGTCACAGCAGCACCCTCTGTGCACTGAGCCTCAAGCAGCCTGTCCGTCACCGGGCCACACCTGCCGCGACCGAAACACCCCAGGACAGCAAGGCTGACTAACGCCCCAGGGCCGTTGCGAGTGCATGCTCACCAGGGAAGGGGCATGGCGTGTCTTTGTCCCCAAACTCACAGACTCACCACCTCCAACCAAGATGGGCCCCCACACCGCTATGCCAACCCTCAGGGTCCTTCCCGCGGCCGCTGACACCCCTCGCACTCACCTCATCCACCTGGGCCTGGGTCTGCTGCAGTCTCCTGTTACTGGTGAGGTTTGGAGGAGGCGCAGGGGGGCCTCCCTCCCCGGCTGGGGCGGCGGGGGGGGCGGTGGCAGCGGTAGCCGACCTGAGGGGCAGGGGCGGATTACGACCCAGGGCCTCCAGCCACAAGCCCCGCGGCCAGGGCTCCGCCCATCCTCCTGTCCATCCATCCGTCCCTCCCTTTCTCCTTCCCGGGAGGAAGGCCACCGATGGGAACCCTGGATTTCGTCCGGCCCCGCCGCCGCCAAGCCGCGTGACCTTGAGTCGGGCCCCCTCCCCCCCCCTCCGGGCCTCAGTTTCCCCGCCTGTCAAATAAGGGCGACCTCAAAGACAAGGTCCGGGATCGCCCCGAAACGACTGGCGGCAGCAATGACAGGGGCGGGCGGACGCCGGGGCCGCTCCATCCCGGGGCCATCGCCCGCGCGGCCAGCCCGGGAGCGGCGCTCTCCAGCTACCCGCGCGCAGTCACGGGCGCCGGCCTAGCCTCGGGGCGCGGGCCGAACCCCGGGCGACCCCCGCACCGGCTCCCAAGGGCGGCGGCCGGCGCAGGCAGACAGGCCCGGTGCGGGCGCGGGCGGCCGACTCACATGGCGGGGGCGGCGGGAGGACGACTCGGCAGCAGCGGCGGCGGCGGTGGCTGCGGCGGCGGCGGCGGCGGCGGCGGCGGCTCGCGCTGGCTCCGACTGGCGCTGGCTGCCCGGGACGGGAAGATGGCGGCCGCACGTCACCCACATCCGGGCACTGCGGGCGGGGGCGGGGCCGGCAGGCGACGCGTCGGGAGCCTGGGCGGTGGGGGCGGGGCCGACGGGGCAGCGAGCCCCCCGCCCTCCACCGCCGCTCCCGCACCTGCAGCTGCACCGTGAGCCCCGAACCCGGGTGCTGCGGCTCCCCGCGCCCACCGCCAGCCCGCCCCGTCGCGCCGCAGCCCTCCCAGCCGCCCCACGCCACTGCCCTGTGCTGCCGATGGCGCCCCTGAGCCCCGGGCCACGTCCTCCCCCACCCGCGAAACCCGTAAACCAGTCAGCACTCCACACACACACCGCCCCCTCCCCCCGCAAGGCCTCGGCCTGAGCCCGGGTCCCGACGCCAGCGACCAGCCTCAGCGTTCGCAGGGGGCTGGGGCGGGAGGTTAGAAGGGGCAAGCGCAGGTCGCCGGACCACGCCGCGGAGGTGGATGGGGCGGAATGAGTTGGTCCCCTCGGTCCGCCCCGCAGGTGGAGGGCTCCGGGGAGGCCTGGAGCCCCTGGCCGCTGAGTAGCGGGATGTAAAGAAAGGGAGAAGAGGCAGGCTCTTCCCCCCCCCCCCCCCAACCAAGTCACTGCAGGGTGTGGGGCTCAGACCAGGGGTGCTTGGCAGGCCGGCCCGGCTGAGGTAGGCCAAGGTTAAGGCCAGGGAAGAGGGCACGAGGCTTCCCCGCGGGGTTGCTTCACGTGGTGGCCACAGACCCGCAGACCGGCCAAAACCCAGCTCTGTCCCAGAGTTGGGTCAGCTACCCGGGCCACAGGAGGACTCAGCCTCTGGTCCAGGCTGCGACAGGAGGGGGCTTTGGGGGTTTTCTGTTTGTTTGGTTTATTTTTCTTTAGGGGGAATGACAGTCGGCATGAACTGCCCTGCAGTGCCCAGGCGCATACTACTTTACACGCGGATCAGCCTCATAGGTGTGACCTTGGCCAGTTCCTGTCCTGTCCCTAGACCCCAAATACATAACATCTGTAGGCACTACACATATAGTTGTTAAAATGCCTTGATCTGGAACATGGTGAGAGATTATTCACATCCCCTTCCATCCCTCACTGGTCTCTTTAGGTCCCTCTAAACAGCAGCTGCATCCAGTCTGCTCATCCCCAGCAGGCCTGGCCCTTCAGAGAAAATGGGACCAGATGAGCTGACCGTCTTGTGGGATGGGTCAAGGCAAGCCCCGAAAGTGAAGAAGGATATGTCTTAGGGGAGGCATAATAGCCCTGGGGGGGGGGTTGCTCATTGAATCCCTGGAAGGGGAGCAGAGGGAGGCTGCTGGCTTTGGTCTCAGAGACAGACAGGAGCCAGCTTCTTCCCTCCCCCACCCTGGCCTCCCGTTGTGAGAACCTCCCTAATGCAGCGCCCCCACCCCCTCCCAGCCAGCCGAAGCCTGGGGACTGGCCGTGTCACCAGAGGTGTCATATCCCAGCTGTCTGGGGAAGGTGAGTGAACTGGGAGCTCGTGGTGGGTGTGGGGACTCAGCAGATCTAAGATCCTCTCGGCTGCTTCCCCTTCCCGGAGCAGCCACTTGCCTGGCCCTTGTGCAGCGGCACAGGACGCCCAGGACGTCTGGGCGGCTCAGCCTCTGTGCAAAGGAAGAAAAGAGCAGCTTCTCTGAAGACTCAGATGGCACTGTGGGGTGCTAGCTTTTGCTTTTTGGCCTCGAGACTACTCTATTTTCTAGCCAGAGAACAAAGATGCCAAATTCCAGCCTTTTAAGTTCAAAAGCTGCAGTGTCCGTGTCTAAGACAGGGAAGGTTGGAAGGAAATAGGCCCCTCCCTCACCGGCCCGGAGACCCTGCACCGGCTGGGGAGAAGCTGTTGGAGGACCAGACCAGATGTTAGACATTGCTTTAGGAGTGATCCTCATTTTCCCCAATGGCCAAATCCAGAGGACATGGAAGGGACAGAACCCAGAATAAATCCGGGGAGCCACGGCCGTGAAGGGTGGCTTGGAAAGCTGGCACATTGCTATTGCGTCCTGGGGGCAGCAGCACAAGAGCAGAAATGAGGGCCCGTATGATCCACGGAGGTGGGGACCTACGAGGATTTATCTCAGAGGAGTCTCACTGAGCAGCCCACCCAAATTTAGATCAATGGTGGAGGCGGGAGAAGGGGTGGCGTGGGATAACTGAGTTCACCTGGAAATGGATAAGGGAATGTTTTCTGCAAGCAGTAGAAGGGAGACCCAAAATAGAAGGTGAACTAAAGAAAAATAATCTATTTACAGACTGAGATGATGGAGGTTTCTACATTCACCTGCAGATCTCTGGGCCCCACTGCCAAGGCTCATTCAAAAGAGGTTGGGGTTGGGGGGGGAGGGACAAGTTCATTTCTAACAAGCACCTATGGTGATTCTGATGTAGGCGGCACAGGGAAAAACTTTAATAAAGGCTTTCTTTTATTGCGGTTTCCTCTGCTAACAACAACTGATTTAGAAGTTGGGATGGAATGGGGTGGGCCGGGTCATTCCCACACCGACTCATGAACTTGTTCCATCCGTGAGTCAAACCTGACCAAACGGTAATTGATTTCAGAAACTTTGCCCCTTGATGCTAGTAAAGAAAAGGCCTTCTAATTAAGAGTAGGAGCAAATGCCACCTGGAGTAGAGCCCCAGGGGCTAGCCCCACCTCTGTCACAATCAGCTGGCAAAACCTGTGACCGCTGTGACCTCTGGCTGAGCCCTCCAGTCCTGAAGGCTCAGGGGCTGCCTGCCAAGCCCTGGGCTCCTGGAGAGAATGGAAACCACCAGGAGTCTACCAGGAGCCTACTGTGCCAGGAGCTTCCGGTGGATTGCTACAGGCATGGTTGTTTTGTGTTTTTGTTAAATATTTATTTTTGAGAGAGAGAGAGTGTGCGGGCGCACGTGCACAAGCAGGAGAGGGGGAGACACAGAATCCGAAGCAGGCTCCAGGCTCTGAGCTGTCAGCGCAGAGCCTGATGCGGGGCTCGAACCCACAGACTGAGAGATCGTGACCCGGGCTGATGTCAGACGCTTAGCGGACCAAGCCACCCAGGCGCCCCTACAAACCACAAGTACAAAAGAATGCACAGCAAACCCTCACTCTGAACTCCGCCCCCACCACCCTCTGCAACGCGGCCGCTGTGTGCGGTCTTGTAAATCCTCGAGAATGGTTGGCGCACACAGACGTAGATGCTTTTTTCTTTTGAAAAACACAAACGCTCAGACTATATGCCGTGAAGTTGCCCCTTCCTTTTTTTAGCTTTCTAATTATAGGCTATTTTTTTCTCTTGTGCAACCTCCTTGTTATCTGTCTCTTCCAGTTTCTTTTGTTTGTTTTTTTAAAAAATGGGAGGATTGTCTTTCTCATTTCGCAGGCCTGTCTCAAACGTCTGCTGGTTCCTGCCTTTATAGGGAGGCACCAAGAAGCTGATTGGAAGCTGTGTGTGTGTGTGTGTGTGTGTGTGTGTGTGTGTGTAGGGCGGGCATTCACTGACCACTGGCTTTCCTGCAGGACAGTGGAAAACTTTTCAAAGGGGCTCCCCAGTGTTGATAGATGGCAGGATTTCTCTGGGGCTGTTCAGTTTTTTGGGAGAAGCATACCCTGGATGTTCCATCCCTGCCCTCGCTGTGTATGGAGGGAGCAGGATCTGGAACGGCTGGGGGCTCCTGTTTGTAGTCTCAAGCCTCCTGTCTGCTGCACCTGTTGTCCCCACGTCCAAAGCCTCCCTGAAAATCAGGATGCGGAGGGGTGATGTGTGCGACTCGGGTCTTCTGACAGGTGACAGAGCACCAAGAGTCCCAACATTCTGAAAACAGGCCCTCGCCCCCCCCCCCCCCCTCGCACCCCCGCCCCCACCCCGCCCCCGTTCAGCCAGGCCTTGACCAGGGGATCTGGCGACCTCCAGGGCCTACGGACGCCATGCCCTGACTCCCTCTGCCCTTGTCCTTGCATGGTCTGCCATCACCCTTCAGCCACTATGTAGTCTTGAGCGCCTTGTTGAAATCTCATGTCCACAGCTGTCTCGGGTCTCTTGGTCCTTGTAGATTTATCCACCTTTGACTTCTCTCGTTATTTAATTCAGATTTAGAAGGGAGGGAAGACAAATGTTCATGGCCAATCTCCCAGATTATCCAGAAAACTTACCACACTTTAATCCTTCAAGGACCAGCTTTTTAGGTTGTTTCTTTTTTTTCTTTTTTCTTTTCTTTTTGCTATTATAACAGTGCTCTTAGGAATGCTGTTCTATATACTTGCCATGATGAACTGACTCTCACGACAACCCTATGAGGTTGGTATTGTCTTGATTTTACATTAGGGGAAAACTAGGCTCAGAGAAATGCCTCAATGGAGTCTTTTTAGATTAATGAATCAACTTCCCCCACACACACACACACATACAGAATGATACCTGTTTTAAAAAGTTTTTGTGTGTGTGTATAAAACAATATATATACACAAAGCGGTACCTTTTTAATCTATTCTCCCTGCATGAGTCCCAAGCACAGTGCCAGAAACAAGGCAGGCCGATGAATAATGAATGAATGATGGTGAACTACAGTTTCAGTGAGGAGTGTTTTAAAAGACAAACACACAGCACAGCAGGCAAATGGACCGCTAACGGTGAACGCCTAGGCTCCTGTTTGGGGAGAATGGGTTCGGGCAGGGCCCGTGTGCCCACCGTTCCTGTGAGGACAGCCCTGTTTGAGCTGGTGAAGCTCCGATCATCTGTGACCAGTGTGGCCAGGGAGCTGGCTCCTGTCAGGCCCGGGGCCTCCTGCCTCTGGGAAACAGAGCAGCGTGGGCTTGGGTGGTGGGGAGGCCATACGCCAGAGCCTGGTGTGGGGAAGACGAGACGCAGGCAGATCCCAGTCTTCTGGGACTGGGAGCCTGGGAGGCCTCCTGGTCGCACAGCCTGACTCTGCAACCCTCAATTCCTTAGAGGCTCACTGGGGTTAGCAAGTTCCTCTGTTGGGGGGAAGGGGGGTCCAGACTGTATGTGTGGTTGGCAAGGGGCCACATCATCCTTATTTCCTTCCGTCTCACATGCCATGTCCGGAGCCTGGCAGGTGGGAGATATTCAATGAAGACTTGTTGAATCGAGCGACTGATTTGGCCTGACAGCCAGGAAACTTGGGACCTATCTAGCCCCAGCTCTCCATATTTGCGTGAGGCAAATGGCTTTCTCCTGGGGCCCCGTGTTCCTCATCCGTGAAATGAGGGCTCCTTCATTCTCCGATGCCAGGCACTGTGCTGACACCAGGAGCTACGATAAGGCACAAGAAAGATCATTAAAACACAGTGTGTTTGTCAGTTACACCTCAATAAAGCGGGAAAACGAAACGAAACAAAACCCAAAACCCATCGCGGTCTTTGATGCACGTAACCATCGAGACACGCGCCAACACAGCTCAAACCGATTTAAACCAAAAAGGAGAATCTGAGGGCTCACATACTGAAACCCACCTGGAAATAGCAGGAACCAGGCACTCCCGTGACATCATCGGGGAGTCTGCTGTCTCTGTTTCTAGCTTTGCTGGACTCCGACTTGGCTTCATTTCCAGATGGGGGGCACCGGCAACCGCAGGCTCACATTCTTCAAGAATGTTACGGTTTGTCTTTTCAAAGGCATGCGCTTCAGAATTCCCAGAGTTCAAAAGAGCACACGGAGAAAGTCCCCCTCCCCCCCAGTCCCCCAGGCACCCGGCCTCTGCCCCCAGCACCAGTCTTCCCAGGTACCTTGGCTCCTTCCAGAGATGGTTTTCCCACGGGCTGGTCTGTGCTTTCCCACTTTTTACACAAATGGGAGCAAACGACAGGAGCCATTCCACAAAGTCCTTTTGTCACAATCCTGGAGATTGTTTCTTTCCCGGCTGCCCGGGGTTACGCTGTTAACGCGACGCGACCGGTCTCCTGTTGACGGTCCTGGTCCTACGTTTGCGACTCCAGCAAAGCCGTAAGGAATAACCGGCACGTTCCCATCTCACCCATATGCAGGACTACCTCCCAGCAGTGAAAATCCTGGGTCAGAGAGGAGGAGCATTTGTTTTGATTGCTTTTGATTTGCGTGGATATTGCCAAATTGCGCTCTGTGGGTGGGTTACTCCCACCCACGAGCAGTGAGGCCTGTTTACTTAAACCCATACCCTCTCCAACTCTCAATGAGACTTTTCCGGTGTTACCAGTACAAGTCAAACACCATCTGCATTTCTCTTATGGTCAATGAGCTTAGGCATCTTTTCATATATTTGAGAGTTCTTTAGATTTCCTTTCCTGTGAAATGTCCATACAATTTTACTGTGCCTTTTTCTTTTTTAATTTTTTTCTTAATGTTTATTTTTTTTAACGTTTTATTTATTTTTGAGACAGGGAGAGACAGAGCATGAACGGGGTGGGGGGTGGGGGGGTCAGAGAGAGGGAGACACAGAATCTGAAACAGGCTCCAGGCTCTGAGCTGTCAGCACAGAACTCAAACTCAGGGAACTCAGGGCTCGAACTCAGGGACCGAGAGATCATGACCTGAGCTGAAGTCGGCCGCTTAACCGACTGAGTCACCCAGGCACCCCTCTTAATGTTCATTTTTGAGAGAGACAGAGACAGAGTATGAGCAGGGAAGGGGCAGAGAGAAAGGGAGACAGAATCTGGAGCAGGCTCCAGGCTCTGAGCAAGCTGTCAGCACAGAACCTGACACGGGGCTTGAACCCACAAACTGCGAGATCATGACCTGAGCCAAAGTTGGACACTTACCCAACTGAGCCACTCAGGTGCCCCTTACTATGCCTTTTTTTATTGGGTTGTTGGTGTATTGCTTATAGACTTGTAGATTTTTATGTATCAAAATGAGCCCTTTCTCTGCAATGTGAATTATATTTTCCTTAGATTGTCATTTATCTTTTGCTTATGGTTTTTTACCATGCATACTTTTTACATTTTTAATACATAAAATGTATCTTTTTATGTATTTTCTTTTTCTTTTTTTCAAAATGTTATTTAAATTCTAGTTAGTTATGGGTTTTCTTTTAGGACTTCTGTGTTTTGTTTTCATACTCAGAAATGTCCTCCTCACTCCAAACTATTTTTTTTTAAGTTGATTTATTTTTGAGAGAGAGAGAGAGTACATGCAGAGGTGGGGCAGAGAGAGAGAGAATCCCAAGATCTCGGGGGTCGCAATCTCATGAACCATAAGATCATGACCTGAGCCGAAATCAAGAACCAGACACTTGGGGCACCTGGGTGGCTCAGTCGGTTAAGTGTCCAACTTCGGCTCAGGTCACGATCTCACATTTTGTGAGTTCGAGCCCCATATCGAACTGTGGCTCTGTGCTGACGGCTCAAGAGCCTGGAGCCTGCCTCAGATTCTGTGTCTCCCTCTGTCTCTGCCCCTAACCAGCTCACGCTCTATCTCTCTATCTCTCTCAAAAATAAAAAGAGGGGCGCCTGGGTGGCTCAGCGTCCAACTTCAGCTCAGGTCATGATCTCCCAGTCTGTGGGTTCGAGCCCCGTGTCAGGCTCTGTGCTAACAGCTCAGAGCCTGGAGCCTGTTTCCAATCCCGTGTCTCCCTCTCTCTTTGCCCCTCCCCCAGTCTCACTTTGTCTCTCAAAAATAAATAAATATAAAAAAATTTTTTTTAAATAAAAAGAATCAGACACTTAACCGACTGAGCCACCCAGGCCTCTCCCTCACTCCAATGCATACCCCCCATCTAATTATGTGAAACACCAGACAAATCCAAATGGAGGGACATTCTATACAACCACTCACCAGGACTTACTAAATGTGTCAAGATAGTGAAAGGAAGGAGAAAAAAAAAAAAAAAGTGGTTGGAAAAGCCTGAGAATGACAACTAAATGCGATGTGAAATCCTGGATTAGAGCCTGAATTGGAAAAAGGGCATTAAGGAGAAAGCTAGTAAAATTCAAGTAAGGTCTGTAGATCAGGTAATAGTTGGGGATCAGCACTAACCTTTTGGTTTCCATGATCATGACCTGACTTTGCAAGATGTTAACATTTGGAGGACCTGGGTGAAGGGCATACAGGAAATCTGTATTATTTTGCAACTTGTCTGTAGGTCTAAAATTAGTCAAGAAAAAAGGTTTAAAATGTCAAGTTTTGTTTTAGTAAACATTTTTGAAGGTTTGATTAATTAACTTATTTAGAGAGAGTGTGTGTGCAAGCGAGCAGGAGAGCATCGGAGAGAATCCCAAGCAGGCTCCACACCGTCAGCCCAGACCCCTATGCAGGGCTCGATCCCACGAACCAATCTGTGAGACCACGACCTGAGCCGAAAGCAGGAGTCGGAGGCGTAACCCACTGAGCACCCCAGGCACCCTTCCACCTTTGCTCATTTTCAAAGTGTACAATTCAGTAGTGTTAGTACATTTATATTGTTCTACCACCAAGCTCCGGAACTCCAATTTTTCATCTTGCAAAACAAACTCTCCACCGCCGAACAGCTCACCCCCTTTTGTTCAGCCCCTGGCACCCCCCCGTTCTACTTTCAGTCTCTATGACTCTGACTACCCTTGGTACCTCGTGTAAGCAGAATCAAGCAGTATTCGTCTTGTGGGACTGGCTTATCCTGATTGACAAGCCACTGATGACACAATAAAATGAAAAACCTATTGCTGATGCGGATTGGCAAAGCCTCTGGTGTTGACTAAGAGACAGACGGTTAAAGTGCTTGTAGTACCTGTTTCTGGAGTGGGGGTGAAGGAACTGAGGCACAGAGAGGTTAAGTGACCCGTTGCCAATCACACAGCCACGAAGGAGGCCGGGTGCACTTTGAACCCGGACTCACCCCACAGCTCGTTCCCACAGTCTTTGCCCTGGACTGGGGCTCACATAAGAGAGCCAACACTTGGAAAACAGCGGCATCTACATGGTGTCTGAAGACAAGAGGCAGCTACAGGTATCCAAGGAGCAATGATCAGCAACACATAAGGGCAACTGGAGGAAGTGACCCAGTGGCATCTCCCCAGTGACTGACCCGGTGTGGGCACACAATCAATATTAGATGAGCCTGAGGGACGCCTCGGCGGGGGGGAGGGCTCAGTCCGTTAAGCGTCCGACTTCAGCTCAGGTCACGATCTCACAGTCTGTGAGTTTGAGCCCCGCGGCGGGCTCTGCGCTGACAGCTCAGAGCCTGGAACCTGCTTCCGATGATTCTGTCTCCCTCTCTCTCTGCCCCTCCCCTGCTCGCACTGTCTGTCTCTCTCTCAAAAATAAATTAAAAAAAAAAAAATTAGATGAGCCTGAGAAGAAGCAGCCAGAATAGTGGGAGGTAAACCAAGGGAACTATTTTTCAGAGGCCAAGAAAGAAAACCTTTCAAAAGAGTAGTGGTCAACATATTATGTGCCGAAAAGAGGCCAAGCCAAAGGCTGAGCAGTGCCCTCTGGATTTAGAAACAAGGATCCGCGATGGGCAGTTTCTTGGGATGAGAGGGGCAGGAATCGCTGATAAATATTTAACAGCCAACTCTCCAAAAGCAGTACGTATTTATATATGTACATAAGTTTATTATCAATCTTACTGACACAAAGGATGTGTAACAGAATTTACAAATAATAATGAAATATACAATATTCTTTACTGTAAATTCCACTCTTGTATCCACGACTTCCTAAGTGGAATTATACCCTACCAGTGTAATTCCAAAATGAATGTTGGTTGATATTTGTATTTACATTTTGGAATGACACAAAATGAAGCAGTGAAGATATGTTGTACTTTCACTGGTTCCTCAGGGGCTGGACTGACTTCTTTACTGAATCTGTTAACAGTTTTCAAATTCTGGGAGAATATTTCCTCTATTTTCGGTGCTATTTGCAATGTAACAGTTACAGACATGGCAGTTTTATGTGTAACCTGCATTATTAACATTGTCTCCGTCATCTTTTTTTTAAATTTTTTAAAAATTTAACGTTTATTTATTTTTGAGAGACAGAGCAGGAACGGGGGAGGAGTAGAGAGAGGGGGAGACACAGAATCCAAAGCAGGCTCCAAGCTCCGAGCTGTCAGCACAGAGCCCAAAGCGGGTCTCCAACCCACGAAGCGAGAGATCATGACCTGAGCTGAAGTTCGACGCTTAACCGACTGAGCCACCCAGGCGCCCCCAACATTTTCTTAAATCTAGGTAATCAACAAAGCCCCATATGCCGCAGTTGCCAATCTCTGTGGAGTAAATACTCCTGCCGGAGCCAGTTTCGAAATACCAACTTGATGTCTCCACATGAGCTGGGAAGAGACACACAGTAGGGGCACATCATTATATAGCATTCCCACCATACAGATACAGTAAATGTAAATAACCTCAAGAGCACATAATAGTAACATGTAAAAAATAATCAGGAACCTGAAACTGGTGTAACATTGTGTGTAAACCACACTGAAAAAAAAATGAATAAAATAAACTCCTACAAAGTAAAAAAGAGACAGAGAGAGAGAGAGAGAGAGAGAGAGGAGAAAAAACATAATCAGGAAGTAATGAGTTTTGAGTGTTTTTAAATACAATTTAACTGTTTGTATCACTTCTGATAAGAGCTGTTTCACAACTCGCCCACAATGTTTCTGCAACACAAAAGGTCGGCTTTCACAAATCGGTGAAGCACACAGAGCGCGGTGGGATGTGACTTTCCCCAGCCACACTCCAGGACCTCAACTCCAACGGCTCCTCTAGGAGCAATACTCCTGCCACCTTGGGCAAATGAACCCCTGCTCCGTAGCCTCTGTAATTCTCCTTTGCGGCTCTTACCACAATTTGCTCTGCAAGTACGCTGCGAGGAGGGGAGCTTCCGGTCGGTCTCCATGCGCCACGATGGCTCCATCGTGAGGCTGAGCACGGACCATATTCACACTCTTCCCTCGGTCAGCACTTCCTACAGAGCTTTGCATATAGGAAATGCTCACGAAGTATTTATTGAAGGAGTGCTCGGGATGAAGGGCTGCCAGAAGGATCCTCCAGAAGGGAAAAGGGGGGGGGGGGGCATCACCTGAGGGGCCTCACCACAAAGCATGTCCTCGGATGCCTTCTGCTTCTTTCGAATGGCCACGGCTCCCCCATTCGGGACTGAAAAAACGCACAGAGGACCTTCCCGACATACACTGAACCTTCCCTAGGAAATACGACCCTTGATCTGACACGAGGTGGCACCTCAGACTCTGGCAGTGTTTGTCCAATGCCTAATAGCGTGTTCAAATAATCTCCTTTCGGACGTGTTCTTGCCATGTGCTGGCAGGCAGAGATGGGGGGTACTCATCAGACCACTGAGGAACAGCGGAAGCTACGCCCAGGGATAGACGGTCTGATAATAAACCACTGGCGACACCTAGTACGATAAAATATTAACAGCGACTTCACAGAAACCTGGAGACCAACCCGTTCTTCCCTTGTAACAATTAACTAACCTCGTGTAACACTAATCGGCTCCTCCCTTAAGGAGCCGCCCCACTAAGATTGTGGCGTTCGAAGACTCGCCAAGCCCGGTCATCGGATGAAGGAAGTTTCCGGAAAACCGACAACGCAGAGCAGGAAAATGCGAATCCCAAAACTCGAGCTACTGTCAGGAAGACTCCAAGCAGTCACCGTCCCTCCCCAACCGCAATACGCAGCCTAACCCAGGTGGCTGCGCCATCTCACACCCAAAGAACAATAATCTATCACTTCCCATGAAAACAAAGATGAGGATCGTCAGGCAGAATCAGATAGGAGCAATCAGGGTGTTGCAAGTCCCGATTACGCAGAGACGTTAATCACGAGTCATGCGAACTCCAATCATCATGTTCCGATCTGCCCTCCCAAAGGAGGAACAGGTAAGGATTATCCCACCTGACGATAAACGACAACACACGTGCGTTCCTTACTCAGGGAAAAAGGTCCCGCTTGCAGCTAGGGTGAGTAGTTAACGGGCTAGCCCGAGCAACCCGACGTTATTCAGGGTCTTCCGTTACCGTTGCTCGTTTATTTGCAGAATTACACAATATTTCTTTCCCGATATGACTGCCAAAAAGAGACAACCTAATTCCTCCCAGAATGCTCCACTCACGAGCTTGGCACGAAAATCGCGGGGACTTTATTTACATATCTCCGCCCACCGACCCCCTTCCGTCAGCCGTCTACCGTAATAACCAAAATAAAAGCGACACGTATTATCTTACAGTCTGCAAGGCTGGAAAACAGCCTTCCGTTTCTCTAGCAGTTTGGCCGCCCCAATTCTCCCCTAGAATTGTCGTAAGTCTTGATCTCACTCTAAGATATATTTTATTACAAGCACTAAAGAAAACGCTGATAATCCCAGACTCGAGTGATAATTACCCTAACACTGACATCCTCCATCAAACGCAATTTGAGGGCTGAAGACTGCCTTCCTCGGTCCGGGAATGGTGAGGGGTCCCTTGTTCCTCGAACCGTCATCCCTATGTTCCCGTCACGAAGGGATCAGAAAGGTTTCTTTTTCAGTCCAAAGACGCTGATGAACAATGCCATTTCAGTGACAGCTGGGAGGGCACTGTGGACAGTAGAGTAGTGGGTGGTTGGTTCAAGGCCCCTTGCAATAAAAATACCCAAATCCCCAAACTGGAGACTCCACCCCCAAAGTGTAGGAGAAGGGGAATTCAAAAGACTGCAGGATGTTGAGTGGATCTGGTTTCTCATACATGGAGTAAAGGACTGAGTGGGGGAAACCTTCAGATTGAGTAAACCTTCCTCCCCTACTCCCAAACATTGGTGGTACCATACCTGCAGAAGGCGAAAATGTACCAGTACGTGGTACACTCCCAACGCTCAAATATGAAAAAGGACAGGGCCACAGATGCACTACAATGAGCCCCAATGGCTTGGGAATGCACCAGAGTCAAGGAAAGCCTTTGGTTCAGTAGTTAGCGATGAGCCAGAAAAGGCCATTGGTGGGGCAGGCATCTGCTCTCAGGTTCACCTCTTGCTCCCTTACCACATTCCCAAGGCCACACTTCTGCGTTTTCGGCAGCCCTGACTTCTGAATTTTAGGACAGCCATGTGAGTAGAGACCAGAACTGAGCCTGCACAGCTGGGACCCCAGGCTACCCAACCCCATATCTAGGGGGCCAGCCTGGCCCCTTCAGGTAGAAGCAAGTTCCCCATTGCACACCGTGAAGGTGCCTGGGCAGCTCGGTAGGTTAAACTTCCAGTTTTTTATTTCTGCTCAGGTCATGATCTTACTGTTCTTGAGATCGAGCCCCGCATCGGGCTCCACTCTGGCAGTGCGGAGCCTGCTTGGGATTCTCTCTCTCCCTCTCTTGCACTCTCTCAAATAAATACATTTTTTAAAAAAAATTTTTTTAACGTTTATTTATTTTTGAGACAGAGCATGAACAGGGGAGGGGCAGCGAGAGAGGGAGACACAGAATCTGAAACAGGCTCCAGGCTCTGAGCTGTCAGCACAGAGCCCGACGCGGGGCTCGAACCCACGGACCGCGAGATCATCACCCGAGCCGAAGTCGGATGCTTAACCGACTGAGCAACCCGGGCGCCCCTCAAATAAATACATTTTTAAAAAAGAAAAGAAAAGAATGTTCGCAGTGACTTAATTCACTCTGCTGGAATCACTGTCCAGCGCCCTGGCCCTCTCAGTCTATACAATTCAAGGGTCAAGAAGCTTCCCTGATCTCCATCTTCCTTATTTCTCCGTCTCTTCTGAGTTTCCATAGAGCTTCATATCTTCACACACTCCTGTAGCACAATGCTTATCACACTGAATTACAGATGTCCTGTCCGCATACCTGCCTCTTCCGCAAGTTAGAAAACAGAGTTTTACTCCCAGATGGGATCTCCAGCGCCTGGTGCACAGCGGGAACTTAACAAAGGATCGAAGGGCGTCTTAAACTTTCCACGTTGCCTAAGAAGATCTATCAGCCGGAGGTGCTGTTTGCCCGCTAGAGCACACACTATTGTGCCAGAAAGGCCTGGTTAGGTGGCTGAAAGGGAGTCCAGATGGAAATGGACCGTGTGGAAAAGGTGCGCAGGCAAAAAGGATACAGATGAGGCTCTGGGTGCTGTTGAACATGGAAACCCCTGAGAAGAAACCGGCCAGCTCCACTGCAAAGAGGCCCAGAGTGACGGACAGCGCTGCCACGAGCCTGCAGACACGAAGGGGGTTGGCTCAGGCCTTGGGGACTTCTTCAAGGCCCTTCCACCCCCACCAGTGCTGAATTCTGACCACCCTGCCCCAAGTGCTCACTGAATGTCCTGCTTCTCGTACTCCTCGGGGGTGAACGTGAGAGGCAGGCAGGCTTGGATGTTGCTGTCCTGGGGAGCGGGGCGGAGAAGAAGAAAATGAAAGAAGGGAGCGCAGCGGGGCAGCCCTGGGGTCCGAGGGGGGATGGGAAGATACGCCCGCTTAAGGCCCTGGGGAAGGGGCGTAGTGGGGCTGGGACCACCCCAAGGTGGGAACCGGGTAGGAACGGGAGGAGGGTGGTCGTGGGTCTTACCCGCGACCAGAACAAGGTGATGACGACCACCAGATGCGCCAGGAGCGTCAGGAAGCGAGAGGGCACGAGCCCCGAGATCCGGCCCATGGCCCCCCTGGGGCAGGAGTACCGACTGGAGCAGAGGCCGTGGTCTGTGGGGCTCAGGAATGACCACGCCTGAAGTCTCAAGTCTCGCAGGCTAGCACGTAAAAATTCGACCGGCGCCCCCTTCCCGCTCGCGCTGGCGCCGCCCGGTTGCCTTAGCAACCGCGTAAGCCGGCGCTGCGGCGGGATCTCGGAAAATCTCGCGAGGGCTGTAAAGTCTCGAGCGGCAGCCACCGCCGCAGAAAACGCAAGGCGGAGCTCTGCTGCCAGGGTTGCGGCGCGGTTCCGAGTTCCCCGACTAGGTCTCTGCCGCGAGCCCGGCAGGTCCCTCCGACCTAGGTGCTCGCTGCAGCCCGCTGTCCCCGTCAGGCCTAAGGCAGGGTCTCTTTCTCCCTCCTCCGCATCCCTTTAGCCCCCGCTGCCTTGGGCACGTGGGAAAGAAACGTGCAGACGCGGATGTCCCCGCGTTGTCCCGCCGTCACTTATTAGATGGCCGCCGAGACCCTGGTTGTCCGAGGACCCCGGATCGGAACCTTCCCCGATGCTCTTCTCCCCTCCCCGCCCAGCCCCAGTTTGGTGAGAGCATCGCAGAGAGCGGGAAGTGGCCCGTTCTCTTTCCGTGGATGAGGGGCGCTTTTGGGGAAGGGCATGGAAGCGAGGAGCGGACGGATTTTCTGATCTGTTTGAGATACGGGCACCGGTCTTTGCCCAGCTACATTCCCAAGTACCTCTTGCTATCACCGACCTCACTGACCTTGGGCCCTCAACTGGGATCCTTGCAGAACAGAAAGTTCTAGCCCGCTCGCTGCTCACCCTCAGGTCACAGCATCCCCGGGACCTCCCCTGGGCCGATGACCAGATCATCTCTCTCCCTACTCTCCATCTGAGTGTTTTTAGGCCGGTCTAAGCTAAACACCCAAGCCCAAGGGACATTTCTGTTTTCTTCATTCATTCAACAAATATTCATTGACCAGCTAGCATGTGCTGGGCTCCTGTTCTGGACAAACAAGACCCAAGTATCTACCTTCCTGGAGTTTCTATTCTAATCAGAGAGATCCAGAGGGACAGCAAACAAGCCCCCCAAGGTAATCCAATACTGTAAATAACGTTTTTAAAAAGGAAACTCTAGAATAATAGAGCAAGCAAAAACTCTTTGAAAAAAAAAGTCCTTTATCCTTAAACTTTGTTTTAGGAAATGTGCTGAAAATTGAGAGGAAACACATCTATTTGAGGACCCCACTAAAATAAATAGATTTCCTTTTTCTAAACCAATAGGTAAAGTCAGAACTCAAAGAGATAGTGAAAAGGTGTTTCTTCAAAGTCACGAAAGACAAAGACTGAAGAGCTCTTCCAGATTTAGGGAGACTAGAGAGATGTGACACATTTGACATGAGAAATAAAATGTGTGATCCTAATGGATCTTGGACCGGAAAACAAAAAACAACCATTTTCTTTTATTGTGAAGGACATTAGTGGAACCATTGGCAAATTTGAATAAGGCTTCGAGTTTAGATATCAGTATTATCGGTGTTAATTTCCTGGTTTTTGATAAATTCTACTGCCTTTATGGAAGAGAATGCCCTGGTTAGCAAATACATGCAATTTTAGTGGTAAAGGAGAATTATGTCTGCAATTTACCGTCAAATGATTTAGAAAAAAATATACGTGTGTCTGTAGAGATAGAGAGGCAATGATAAAGCCTGGTCTTGAAGGCACATGAGAATTCTCTTACTATATATGTATTTTTTTTATCTTTTATTTAATTTTTTTTAAGTAAGCTCTACACCTAACCTGGGGCTTGAATTCACAGCTCCGAGATCAAGAGTCACATGCTCTACTGACTAAGCCAGCCATCCACCCCTGTCTGTATTATTTTCGCAACTTTTCAGTAAATCAAATTATTTTAAAATAAAAAGTTTTAAATGATAACCCTTTCTAAGTTTTCCTTCTGGGTCTTACATAGTATTATTATTGAGACATTAAATTGCTTTATAAAAAGAAGAAATATTTTTCAGATTGATGTTCCTAAATGTTCACTTCCTATATATTGAAACTATGTAATGACATTTTCATACAAAACCACTTCTTTCGAGGGTAGTACAGCCTTATCCTCCTAATGGAGACAATGTGATCACCAAAACTCATAAAACAATAAAATGCCATCATTTAGATTTTTCAGAGGAATTATCTGTATAAAGACTGAGATTCAGCAAAGTCTCTTGATTTTTTTTTACTCCAAAAGTATTGGCTGATGATCGAATATTACCCACACTGGTTTCTGCTCTCGGATGTGTAGGGGAGACTCTCTCTTTAATCGTTGCACCATTTCAAAATTCTGAAAATATTTTCAAACCTCCGCCACCTCAGGAGGGACAGGCAAAATACAGTGACCCCATCTGCTTCTCTCCTTTGAGGTGACACTCATTAGGAGACCCTCAAAACAAGTACAACAAAGACATGTAAAGTATAATGAGGTGGGCTCTGTGCGCGTAATTACAGCGTAGCAAGCCTGGAAACCTTCTGAGCAAACGGACAAGACGCAAAACACTGAAGGGCTCCTTCCGGTGCCTGCAGATCACATGACCTTTCTCCTGGGATGAGGAAGCCCAGGCCTTCAGAGCCAAACTCCCCCAGTGACAGTTGATCAAGTCTGTTCGCAGAAGAATGTAGCGCTGTCATCCAATAAAAGGAAGCAAAACCCAACACATGCCTTTGCAAGATTTTCCAAGTTCCCGGAGCAAATAGAATGAAGAGAAGGAGTCAGCCGGGGAAAGATCTGGGGAAAGAACTTTCCAGGCAGAGGCAAGTGCAAAGGTCCTTAGGTGGGAACAAGGCCAGTGTGTTCGTGGGACACAAAGGAAGCTAGTGTGTCTGAAGCCTAGTATTGGAAGGGGAAGAAGAGATCAGGGGGATGGGGGATGGGTGGACAAGACATGTGGCCTTGCAGCCATGGGGATGGACCTGGTCAGGTTAGCATTCTAGAAGATGACTTTGGGGGCGCCTGGGTGGCGCAGTCGGTTAAGCGTCCGACTTCAGCCAGGTCACGATCTCGCGGTCCGTGAGTCCGAGCCCCGCGTCAGGCTCTGGGCTGATGGCTTGGAGCCTGGAGCCTGCTTCGGATTCTGTGTCTCCCTCTCTCTCTGCCCCTCCCCCGTTCATGCTCTGTCTCTCTCTGTCCCAAAAATAAATAAAAAACGTTGAAAAAAAAAATTAAAAAAAAGAAAATATTTTAGAAGATGACTTTGGTTGCAATATGGAGAGTCGATTTTAAGATGTTAAGTAGAAGGCTTGTGAAGAATCGGTATAGTTATCCAGGACGGATGGGATGATATTGGACCAGAGTGGAATAAGAAAGTGGAGTAAAGTGTAAGGAATCAAGAGAGCATTAAAAAATAAGGTCTAAACGTGAGACTACGGGTAGGTGAGAAAAAAGGAAGGGGTCAAGCATGTCTCTTAGAGTTTGGGTTCCTGCAGATGGAAGTTTGGGGCATTCTGTTTATTATAGGCTTCCTGCCTAGGGGAACCTACTAGATAGTAAGAACTGGTAGTCACGTTTCAGATTAAGAATTAATAAACGGTGAGCCGGCGTTTAGGTCTGTCCTGTCACTTTTCCATGACCTTGGTTCCCAGAAGCTTACTCTGCAGAGGTCACACAAAAGTGAGTTTTAGAACCACCCTGTGGCCGTAGGAGGTACTGCTGATGGCCTGGCGTGTCCTTCGCTGGTGGCGGTCCACTGGCTCCAGGGCTGGAACCCACACATCCTAACATTTGATTTGATCTGGTCAGAAAAGAGCTTGGGGGCCGGGGGAAGGGGGGGGTGGTTATCATGGAAAGACTCAAACGTGTGTACAAATAAAATAGTATGACGAACCCCGTCTGAAGCCTACCATTCTGCTTCAAAAATGCCACCACATGGCCAAACTTGTTTCAGCTGGACTTCTCTCTCCCTCTCAGCCCCACTAGGTCATTTCGAAGCAAATCCCAGACATCACCGAATAGCTGACATTGCCCAATATCCACTGGCAATATCCACGTATAGATGATGAAGTCCACACGCTGCATTTGGTTAATGTGTCTCTTTCGTCTTTTTTTTTTTTGTTTTTTTTAATCTTAGATTCTTCCTCCTCCCTCCCCACTCCTCCTTGTTTCCTTTTCTTGCAATTTCTCTGTCGAAGGCACTGGGCCATCTGTGGGCAGTGTTCTGGTCTTCTCATTTAACATGTTCCTCTGTGTCCTGCGTTTCCTGTAAACTGGTTGTTAGATCGAGCATACCCGCCAAGAGCGACCAATTCATTGCTTTTAGGATCATCGTGAACGGACAGATTTAACATCTATTGTGGCTTTTGTGAGGCAGCAGCTACTCAGCCTTGCTCAATTCTTTTGAGGAAGGAAATAAAAGTCCAGTGTTGCCAGATTCCTGGGCGTTTTGTTGTTGTTTTAAGAGAGGCCAGAAATCCAGTTTCTTACTCCAGTTATAAATGTGAGTATCCAACTTAAAAGTGAAAAAAAAAAATGAGAAGGGGGAAAAAATGACAAGAGTACACAAGGCTCAAGCCACCAGCTTTCAGCCTCTGGATCAGCGCTGTCCAGCAGAACTTTCTATGATAATGGAAATATTTCATATTGTCTCTGTCCAACGTGGTAGCCGGCTACTGAACACTTGGCTAGTGGGGCTACGGAACTGAATTTTTAAATTTCTACTTAATTTCTTTTTTTAAATGTTTATTTATTTATTTATTTTGAGAGAGAGAGAGAGAGAGAGCATGCTCTAACATGAGCAGGGGAGGGGAAGAGAGAGGGAGAGAGAGAATCCCAAGCAGGCTCCCTGCAGTCAGCATGGAGCCCAACTCCGGGCTTGAACCCACGAACCATGAGATCATGACCTGAGCTGAAATCAAGAGTCAGATGCTTAAGCGACTGAGCCACCCAGGTGTCCCTCAACTTAATTTGAATGGCCCCATATTGAACAGCCACTCTGGTGGCTACCATATTGAACAAGGCAGATCCGGACAGAATCATCTGTTGATTTCTAAAGTTTGGAAACTGGTGGGATACATGGAGACTTAAATGTCAGAGAGTACTCTGGATGGTGACGCTGGACTGATACTACCTCACACCTGCTGCAGAACCTTTCGGAACCTAGAGA
Source organism: Panthera uncia (assembly GCF_023721935.1). NCBI lineage: Eukaryota > Metazoa > Chordata > Mammalia > Carnivora > Felidae > Panthera > Panthera uncia. Next base: position 55,828,238 of record NC_064814.1, on the reverse strand, counting down.
TCAAGTCCACGTTCCCCAGTACCATATTCACTGACCCGACTTCCCTTTCTAGCAAAAATTTCCACTGCACCCCATGTCCTTCAGCTACTCAGACACGTCTCCTTCCTCTACAAAGCAGGCTCTCCCCTACTCTGGTGCTTCTGCCAAAGCGATTCCTCATTAATTTCACAAATGCTTATTGAATACACACTCTACTCCAGGAATTGTATGGGGTGCCAGGAATACATACTTCCTTCTCTTGAGTAACTTAGGATGTGGCGAGGGAAACAATCAAGGAAACAATTACAAATCGTGTTTTAGGGCGCCTGGGTGGCTCAGTTGGTCAGGCGTCCAACTCGATTTTGGCTCGGGCCATGATCCCCGGCTAAAGCCCTGCATCAGGCTCCATGCTGAGTGTGGAGCCTGCGTGGGATTCTCTCTCTCCTTCTCTCTCTGCTCCTCCCCTGATCTCACACACACACACACACACACACACACACTCACACTTCCTCTCTCTCTCAAAATACACATTTTTTTTAAAGTAGTGTTTTAAGTTATCTTGGAGGAGACACATCAAAGGCCTCTTCCTCCAGATTGGAGTGGGGGAGTAGGGAGGAGGGAGCTTCTGAATTGAGTGTTGGCGGGGGGTGGGGGGCGGGGGGGGTATGTAAGGGTCAACCAGGTAAAGAAGGATCAGCAGAGGGAGCTGGGACCGAAGTGCATGTAAGCATCTGTAAATGAGTCAGCATGGTTGTCACATGGGAGGTGAGGAGGCAGTGGCTGAGGAATCACGCAAGGACCAGACATTAATAATAGCAGTCGTAGTAACTGAGCGATTATGACCAGTCAGGCCCTGAGCACTTTATCTTAGCAAATGAACTAATAGTGATCCATTACAATCTTTACTATTTTCCATGTGGAGACACTGAGGCTCAAGGAGGTTCAATAACCAGCCCAAATTACACAACTAGGAAGTGGCAAAGCCTATACGTGAAACACTTGGCAACATCCTCCCAGGGCCCTCTTAAGAAGTGTGCAGCCTTGGGGGCCCAGCCCATAAGTTAGGACTTAATCTCAAAGGTGCTGGGGCACTGACTGTAAGCCACAGTGTGATGGGATCAAGTTTGCATTTTAGAAATGCAAATCAAGTTTTGCAAAAACTCTTTGGCTATTCTGGAGGCAGAGACATCAGAGAGGAGTCTGTTACAATAATCCGGCAAAAGAGGAATGGGGGGGGGCAGTGGAAATGGAAGAGTGAGGGTTGGCGGGAGAGTTCTGGAGGAAAAAGGAATGGACAGGACTTGGTGACTGGAAATGAGAAGGAGGGAGAGGGAAGAGACGGGATAAGACACTGGCGGTGAGCCCTGAAGGACTGGGAAGGAGGGATGACAGGGTCCAGTGAAGGTGCCCAGCAGGGGCTGGCCGTCCGAACCCAGAGGTGGGAGCAGGCTCCAGGAGCCCTCAGCACACAGATGGCTGACTTTAGAGAAAGCGTGTAGTGTGAGGAGAGGAGACAGAACTCGGAATTAAAAGGACAGAAAAAGAGACTGGGGGTGGGGATGGGGAAAGGCAGGAGAGGAATGTCATGACAACCAAAGGAGAAGAAGGCTCTTAAAAGAAGATGTTGCCTTGAGTCAAAGCCAGGCCCTAGAAACGTCCATGGGCTTTGACATCACTGTGGTCCCTGTGACTTTCAGAAGAGCCACTGTGCCCAATGTGCAGACATTTGACTTGGAAAGGAGAGAGTGAGACACAGCATGACCTCTTTCGCCATGTTGGCCTGTTGAACCCCTCTCCTCCCTCAAGAGGCAAACGGGGAGGGGGGGGGAGAGGGGCTCTGCTAGCTTCCGGTACCCCTCTCTAGAAGTTCCCAGCTCCTTCTCAGTTGGAGAGCTCTAAAACATACTGATGTTTATGGTGATGGAAATCAGAACAGTGGTTGCCCCTGGGAAGGGACCGGGGAAGAACTTTCTGGGGGTGGAGGAAATGTCCTACATCCTACATCTTAAATGGTTTGTGGGTTGAATTTATTAAAACTGATCAGAACACACACTTCTGATCTGCGTGTTTCACTGCATGTAAATTATTCCCCAACACTGTAACAAGTGACACAATTACTGAAGCTGGGGCTCTGCTCTGGACTTTTAAATCAGACCTCCGAGCCCGGGGCTGGGGCCGCGCCGGAAGGCCCCGCAGACGACGGTAAGGTGCACCCAGGAAGAGACGCAGGCTTGCAGGAGTTCGTCTCACCCACCAGGTGCCGGGACTCCGGCAGCTCTCCCTCACGCTCCGCCAGGCGTCCGGCTTTCTACGGGATTCTTCGCACGTCCGTCTCCGCTGGGCTGTGGGCGGGCGGGGGAAAGGGGGGGGGGTCCCCGGTGACAGCTCGCGGCCACCTGCTCGCCCGCAGGACGACCGCTGCCCTGCCGGGCGCGCCGGGTCCCCGCAGGTCGCACGAAGCTGGCGCCGGGACGGCGCAGGCATCAACGCCACCGGAGTTTAGAAGCTCGGGGGGGGAGGGGGGGGAGGCGGGGGGAGGGGGGCCGCTCTCAGTCCCCAATCGCCGGGTCCCCGGCCAGCCGCCAAGTGGCCATGGGGAGACCTGTCCACCTCCTTGGCCGGCCGACCTCGTGGCGCAACGGTAGCGCGTCTGACTCCAGATCAGAAGGTTGCGTGTTCAAATCACGTCGGGGTCAGCTCCTTTTCGCCGAGGCTTCCATCAAACTTTTATTTATTCGCCTCCCCGTCGTGACTCACTACCCCGGAGCCCCAGCGCCCAGGCTGAAGCGGCACCTCGTGGGGGCCGGGAGAGGAGGGCTCCTGGTGCCCAGTCCCGAGCCGCCCCGTCGGGGGAGCCCAGATCTCGCGGGCTCGTGCGCGCAGATCCGGAGACCGAGAGCCTCGGCGCGTGGCCGGGCTCCGGCGGACGGGCGCGCGCGGCGGGGCCCTCGGTTCGGCGCGCGGGAGAGAAGGTCGTTCGGCTGGCGGTCGCCCTGTGAGTCGTGCTCGCGGGGCTGCGCCGGTTCCCCGGGCGCGCGCTCCCCCGGCCACGTGGGTGGGCCCCGCGCGCGGGAGGACGAGTTCAGGCCCCAAAGAGAAGAGCGGAAGCCGCTACCTCGCAGACGAGGTGGCCGAGTGGTTAAGGCGATGGACTGCTAATCCATTGTGCTCTGCACGCGTGGGTTCGAATCCCATCCTCGTCGGCGTGCGGCTGTCGCAGCCAGGGTTCAGTTTTGTAATCTCAAGAATTTCTCTTGTTACCTCCTACCCGCCCCGACTCAATTTCCACGTCACCCCTGCGGCTTGTTCGTTTGTCCTCAGCCTTGGTTTTCGTCCCTTCTACTCCGTTTAACAGAACAGCCAGAGGTTGGTGCCAAGGGGCGTCTAGGCACCTGCCACGAACCTGTCGCGCACCTGCCGTGGAGCTGACCTGGCCAAGGAAAGAAGGTGCCAGGTACCGGACGGTGGGCGCCGTGGCTTAGTTGGTTAAAGCGCCTGTCTAGTAAACAGGAGATCCTGGGTTCGAATCCCAGCGGTGCCTCCACAGACTACTGCTTTTGCAAGGTGTCTCAGGACATCCTGCCTGTGCAATTCCACCCCCCACTCCCCACCCTCCCAGGTCCACCACCGTCTGCCCGGGAATCCACCGGGAGGCTTCGGGCGGCGCTTTCCGCCTCTGACGTTTCTGGTTGGGATCGCGGACACCACTAGGTGCGCGCTGTCCATCGCGGGCTCCCTACGCACATCCCGACCTGCAGCCGAGCAGGGAGTGGCATCTGTGTTTACCCGTCACCCGTACTGCGCCTTGCTGTCGCTTCCCGAAGTGCCTGGTGATTCTGTTAATATCGTTTTCACGTCCCCCCAAATGATCCTACCCATTTTCAAATTTTCCTACAGACAGGACGGACCAACAAGATGAATTCTACATGGTTCCAGTTTGAGGCGCTGGCACCAGCTGGCCGGTTAGCTCAGTTGGTTAGAGCGTGGTGCTAATAACGCCAAGGTCGCGGGTTCGATCCCCGTACGGGCCAGAAGCGGTTCTTCTCTTTTTCCTTTTCTCCCCTCTCCGTAAAACTTCGTACTGGTAATTTCTTGTTACCGGGGAAGGTTTGCAGAGCAACGTTTTGAATCCCAGAACTTTTCACACCCAAAATAGAAACGTATTGAGATTCAATCCAAGACGCTATTGCCTTGGGGGCGGGGGAGGAGGAAAGTTTCATAAAACTGGAGTTTTTTCTTACATCTCTATTTGTAACTCTCCTGCCCGTAACCTGGGGGCTCCGGGATCTTACTATACGAACTGTGAACAGAAGGCTTGGAGAGGTTGGGGCAAAAAGGACACTGAGCAGCAGCATGTGGGAAACGGGGTCAGGAATGGAGGTAACAGTCTTCCCAGCCAAGAGGTCACCCAGTCCTTGCCTGTCCGCTTCAAGATCTAAGAGGACCCCTTCCCTACAGATCTAAGATCCCGCTTCAAGATTTAAGAGGACCCTGACAGATAATGGGTCACCCTGCTTGTGTTTCTGCTTTAATGGATCTTTGAGCCCATGTCTGTGTCTTGCACATCTCCTCAGATGGCAGGGCTGCCTAAGAGCAGGAGCCATAGCCTTGCCCAGGTAGCCTGGGCCCCCCGCCCCTCTCCCAGCATCTGCCAGGAGAGCTCCGTGAAAAAGACCGACCCTCATCCCCGTTCCTTCAGCTTATCACCCCTGCGAGCCCACACAAACACACCTGAGCCTTAGCAGCAGGACTTTAATTCCACAAAAACTCAGAAAGCCAAAGCTGATTAGAACACTCCACAATAGGTGGGCTTCAAAACCAGCAACAATTTTGCCTGAACCCTGAGAGCAGCGAGACCCCTCCCACCTCACCCCCCTCTACCATGCAATGCATTCCGTCTAGCTCCACCCAGGGTCTGGCTGGGGAGGTGGGATGGTAGGGGGCCAGAGGGCAGAAGCAGGGGGTTACCCATCTGCGGATGTGCATCCTTGTCTGCACGGTGTGTGGCCAAGGACCACTCAACCTCCCACAGCCCCGGGCACCTGAGATGTGACCACGGGAATCAGGGTGGCCACAGTGGGGGCTGGGGCCTCCTCTGTTCTCCTTTCTGGACCACATATGGCAGTCACGTCTCCCAAGCCGAGACCTAAAGCCCTGGGTTCCCAGAGACGGTGCTCTAGCTGGAGAAGAGAGTTGAGAACAAGGTAGCTACAGATGGCCAACTTAATAGAAGCAGAGCATCGTCCCCTCCCACCGGGGAAGGCTTCCGAACTTCCCCACATACACCTGAATAAGGCCCAGCGAGTGGTCGCAGGCCTGCTAAATGCATCTGGAAGAGCCTCCAGTATATAGGCCTCCCCTCGGCGGGCAGTTCCCACCAGGGCTCCTTGAGTCCTTAGGATCCTGCTGGGCCCCGGCTTGGCCAGCCCTGTCCTGCCCTCCCGGTCACTTGCACAGGGCCTCCAACACCTCCAGGGTGCGTCGGATATCCCGGACTTGGCGCGCCAGCCCCTGAACTGGCTGCAGCGCCCGCTCCAGCTCCTCACAGCGGGCCAGCAGGGTGTACATGCCCTTGATGCTCATGTCCACGGCTTCGCCTAGGGAGTCCACGGCGTCGCGGTAGGTCTGGATGCAGCCCACGCTCAGCGCTGTCAGCTCCTGCACCGCGCCACCCAGCCCGCGCAGCAGACGGTCCACCCTGCCGCCCAGCTCCCGACTCAGCCGCTCCAGGTCCCGCAGCACGTCGGGGTCGATGGGAGGAATGGCGGGAGTCGGTGCGGGCGCCGCGCAGGGCCGCGCAGGGGCAGGGGGCGGGGGCTGAGGGGCGCCGCTCAGACGAATCTTGAGCTGCAGGTTGTTGGCGACGAAGTGGGTGAGGTCGCCATGGCGGCTCACGGTGCCTTCGAGCTCCAGGGGGCTGGAGATGGTGGCGCGGCGCCCGCCGCCCGCGCCGGGCTCGGCACCCCCTGCGGACCCGGTACCGCCGCACGCCCCGCTCAGCCCGTCCAGGCTGCGGCTGTCCTGAAGGCGGCTGGAGAACGAGCGGCCAGCCCTGCCAGCCGCCGCCGCCGCCTCCTCGTCTTCCTCCTGCGGCTCCACCTCCATCCCGCTGCCTCCCGGGCTCCCTCGACGGCAGCCGCTCTCGGATGCAAGCTCGTCCTCCGGTGGCTCCGGGTCCTTCAGCCGGGAGGACCCGTGGGGGTCGGGCTCAGGGCCCGGCGCCCCCCGGCGGCTACCCGGCCCGGACCGCGTCCCTCCGCGGCCGGGCTCGTCGTCCCGAGCCTCCCGCTCGGCCCGGTGGACGGCGCCGCGGCTGGAAGTCTTCGGGGACGCCCCGGGGTGGCGGCTCGCGCCCTCAACGTTCTCGGCCTCTTCCTGCCCAGACGCCGGGAGGCCTGAGGGCGGCTCAGAGGGGGTTCGGCCCGGCCCGCCGCCGAAGATCACGGCTTGCTGCTCCCCTACAGCCGGGAGGTCCGCCTCGGGCCCAGGCCGCCCCTGGGACGACTCCATGCCGCAGTTGGGGGCAGGAACCGAGAAACTGATCAGCCCCGGCTCAGGCGGCGTCGGCGGCGCCTTTAAGGGGCGTTGGTAGAGGCGCGCGATTGGCAGCCGGCTGACAATGGTCAGGACAGGAAGAGCACTCTGATTGGTCGCGGCGACCAGGAAGTCCCGGAAGGAGAGCTGTTACTGAGCGGCCCAACCCACGTGAGAGCCGGCCGGGTGGTGCGAAGGCGGTGACAGCTGCCCTCGTCGCTCCGCCCCTTCGAGAGGAGGCGGGGCAAATCTTAAAGATCAAGGTTCCAAAATACGCGAGTCCTCCGGGGCCCGGCTCAGACTCTTTCCACCCACAACTGTCACGCCCACATTTGTTGCTTAGCTGACCCACCGAGTGGGCACCAGAGATGCGACCCCTTAGAGAGTTTGTGGGGGACGAGAAGAGTCTGTCCTGCTTGGACCATCGGGATTGAACCACGCTTGGTCCATCAGGAGGGATGAAACCAGAATCCTCAGCAGAACTCGGATGGTCCGTTGCATCATCCTCGGCTCACAGCCCTGGCACAGGAACTGGCCAGAGCGACTCCCGATGGACAACGAAGCAGGCTTACGGGCTTTCCTGTGCTTCTGACACTGTTCGCTGTCTCCGGCTCCCTCCACGTATGAGCATCTCTCTGCTTGGAGGATGGTGTGTGATTTTGCCACGAGGTAAAATATTTAATAAATGAATGGCTCAGCATGAAGATCGGAGCCCTGATACCATTCTGATCCCAACTCTTCCTTCTCTTCCCTCCGCTGGTCTTGCCGGAGCCAAAATGCTGACTTCCTCACTGTTGCTCTGACACTGCCTCAGGGATTTACACTTGGTCTTGCTTTTTCTTTCCTTTCCTTTCCTTTCCTTTCCTTTCCTTTCCTTTCCTTTCCCTTCCTTTCCTTTTCTTTTTTCTCTTCCTTCCTTCCTTCCTTCCTTTCTTGGAAAATTTCAACCTCCTTCCTTATTCAAATACCACCCTTATTCAAATAACTCCCTGACCACCTGTTTAAAACTGCAGTCACTTTCCACAGCAACTCCCTATTTCCCTTCCCTTCCTTTTGTGTATAGCCCTTATTGCCATCTAACACACTCTGTGTTTATTTGCTCATGTAAGCTCCGTGAGGGTAAGGTTATTTTGTCTGTTTTGATCTGTATCCTCAGTGCTTAGCACGGTGCCCAGCATATGGTAGGTGCTTCATAAAGATGTATTCAGTAAATGACCCCAAACCATTAATTTCCCCTTTGTGACTTGAGCACATTCAAGATGTGTTTCTGTCAATTGCACCCAGAGGCCTGATTAATAAACCATCAGCCCAATGGTCTACTCTAAGCTTCTTCCCCCTCTCTGGGACTGTTACCGCCACCCCCCACCCACCCACCCCCGTCTTCCCTTTACCCCCCATCAGGCAGGGGTTCTTTATTCAGCAAGTGATAGAAAAAAATACAAATTGAACCAACAACAACATTAAAAGAAGGGGACTGTGCTGCGTCGTGAAATAATGGTCTCAAGATAGAGTGTGCATCATAGAAGCCTGAATCCAATGGGCTAAAGATGTCACGAAGGACCTGGTTTCAGTCTCTGGGGGCAGCTTTATTCTAAGTTCGCTTCCTCATGGTGGCAACATGGCTATGTTGTTTGTCATTCTTCAGAGGTTGTGCTAGTCTCTTTGGGCTCCTATAACAAAATGCCATAATCCAGGTGTCTTATACAACAAACATTATGTCTGACACTTCTAGAGTCTGGGAAGTCCAGGATGCCAGCTGATTTGGTTCCCTCTTCCTGTCTTCTCCAGGCATCTCACACCGCATTATGCCCACCTAGAGCTAGGAGGGCAGGTCAGTTGCCTCCAAACCTGGCCGCTAACACAATGGGGGAGAGGGCAGGGGCCGTGGGGGAGCATCCACAGGATGTACATTAGGGGCCGGCGAGGTATGGCCCATGGGCCAAATCCAGCTCACGTCCATTTTTTTTTTTCAGTTTATTCATTTATTTTGATAGAGAGTGAGAAAACGAGCAGGGGAGGGGCAGAGAGAGAGGGAGGGAGAGAGAATCCCAAGCAGGCTCCACACCATCAGCACTGAGTTCAAGCAGGGCTTGAACTCACGAACTGTAAGATCATGACCCCAGCCAAGATCAAGAATCCGATGCTCAACCGAGTGCACCTCCCAGGCACCCCCAGTGAAGGCTTTTTAAAGTAAGACCAAAAGTCAGATACCATAAAGGAAACAGATGACAAGACTTGACAATATAATACTAGAAAATTCCAAGATAGAAAACCACCCAATAAACTACATTAAAAGACGAATTGCAGACAGGGAAAAAAATATTGGCCAAGTGTATGACAAATTGTTAATAGCCCTTGATCTTACAAGCAAATCAGCCAAAGATATATAAACAGGAAGGTGGCCGAGGATTCCAGGGTCGGTAAATTCAGTAACTCCACAAAACCACCGAGGACCCTGGTTCTTTCCATCTTTATGTTCTATCGTTCTATGTTAATCTTTTTTAAAAGATTTTTATTTTTTAATTTTTTAATGTTTATTTATTTTTGAGAGAGAGAGAAACAGAGTGTGAGAGAGGGAGGAACAGAGAGAGAGGGGGACACAGAATCCAAGGCAAGCTCCAGGCATCAGCACAGAGCCTCGCGGGGCTTGAACTCATGAACTGTTTGATCATGACCTGAGCCAAAGTCGGATGCTTAACTGACTGAGCCACCCAGGCACCCCTCTGTCAATCTTTTTTTTTTTTTTTTCATTTTAAAATGAAACCATGTAAAAAGTAAAATAAAATGAAATCACGTGTATGTAGTCATACTCATAAAGATAAACACACTAATCGAAAGTTATGCAACATTAACAGCAGATCCAAATACAAACCAAGATAATCCTCTGAATTTTATATTTCATCGAGCCTCAAAAATAACCAATCTTTTAGTCCTTTTCTTGTACGTTATTCTGTATCCACATTCTCTGCATCTGATTGGATCCCCGGATTTTACCTCAGTTTTCTCTGTGACGTTCTCTGCGGGTATGTATCACGGGCTGCTGCTTTGGGGGTTGACGGTCTTTCTGGGTGTCCATTGATAGTCCCTCCAGATCCCAACCAGCCGATTCCCTACCCACCTAGCCCCGAGAAACTTCTCACTCTGTGCTTCGGGACAGATTACTGCCAATCTGTGTCGACCTCAGCTGTCCCCGTGGGCACAGAATGTCTGCCACACATCCGGTTATCTCAGGAACTAGTTTCGTGGTATTAGAGGTCAGTTGGTCAGTCGGATCAATACCACCCAGTTCTGTTTCAAGCCACATCATTAGGAGACAGTGTGTGACACTCATACAGCTTTCCCAGCTGCTAGTCTCATTCATTCACGTGATCAGCTGAGGCGCACAATATATAAATCTGGGTAGAAAGTGTGATGCCACAGATAAGACCAGACAGGGTTTGGACCTCTGCAGAGCTCACTAAGGTACAGGGACCCTGAGGAAACGTGGCCTTTCTCTTCAACCTATTCCAAACGTAGAAAGCCACTGCCTTGGGATGCAGCCAGCGTGTGGGACTTTGAGAGAGCCAGCAGGGGAGAGCCAGAGAGGGAGAGATAGAGAGAGAATCCGAAGCAGGCTCCACACGGTCAGCACAGAGCCCCATGCAGGGCTCGAACCCACAAACCGTGAGATCGTGACCCCAACCAAAACCAAGAGCCCGGTGCTTAACTGACTGAGCCACCCATGCGCTCGAGGCTAGATTTTTAAATCTAGTTACGCCTGCACTTGAGAACAGACTGTTATAAGCAAGGTAGGATTGTTATTTCCATCTTAAATGCTCATAAAGATTGAACAACACGGCCAAGGTCACATGACTAAAAAACAGTGGAGAAAGAACTAGAACTCAGGGGTGCTGGCCAGAAACGAAAGCTCATTCCTCCATAGAGCTCCCCCCACGGTGAAGGGAGCGGATCACTTCTTATTGGTCTCGCCAGTGCCCGCACCACCCACAGAAATGCAGACCAGGAAGACACCAGATCCTCCCCCGCCAAAAGAAGAGGGGGGTGGCTTGTCATTTTTCTGTCGTCGTCTGTTCAGTGGAAAGGTAAGGTGATCGATCAGCAAGCGCCCAGAGAGAACAAATGTTCCAAGATCAGCTGGAGTCGGCGTAAGGATAGCTTTACTTAAAACAACATCACCTAGGACAGCTGTCGCCCCCCAGGACACCCCCGGACCCAGGCCCTTGTGTTCTTTGTAGGGTTTGTCAAGCAGGGTGTCTGTGGAGTGGGCCGAGGGGTGGAATGTAGCATTATGCGGGATATAGACTTGCCCTATTCTCCCATCATTTGGATAAGGGGGCGGCTCTCGCGGGGACAGGTGGAATTTTCATGAATAAGGAGAGGGTGCCTCTTGGAAAAGCAAACGTCACTGACCAAAGGTCGTGACACAGATTGTTCCCGTTACTCAAAGGAGGCTGCGGGGTGGCATTCTGGACAGAGGCAAGAGCAAGGGCAAAGGCCTGGAGGTGGAAACAAACTTGGCAATGCCCAAGGAACAGCCAGGAGGCCATCAATCAATTAATGACTGATGGAAGGGGGAGGGCAGTTGGGAGATGAGCTTGGAGTCGTTTTCAACTCGGGCTTTTGGTGATTTTTTAGTTTATTTATTCTGAAAGAGGCAGTGAGAGCAGGAGCTGGGGCAGGGGAAGAGAGAGAGAGAGAGAGAGAGAGAGAGAGAGAGAGAATCCCAAGCAGTCTCCACGCAGGGTCAGTGCAGAGCCCAACATGGGGCTGGAACCCATGAAAACGTGAGGTCATCTCCTGCACCGAAATTGAGGGTTGGATGCTTACCCGACTGAGCCGCCCAGGCACCCCTCGACTCAGACTCGTAAAACAGATGGATGTCTGGGTCTCCACCGAGGGCGTTTCAACCTGAGTTTGTTAGGCTGATGTGTGAGCGGTTTTGTTTTCTTTGTAAGCCCCTCCAGGTGATCCTAAGGCATGTAGGCAGGGTTGAAAATCGGTAGATGACCTTGTTGAGGAACGAGTTTGGATTTTATTCCAAGTATGCTAACTTCCCATGTGGAAAACGCGCCGGGAATAGAAACAGGCAGAACAGCTAGGAGGTGGGATGAACTAGGGTGAGAGGAGCCACGTTTGTGAGTCAGGGCTGGGACCTGGCAGGTTTCGCTGGCGGTAGGAAGGGGGGGGTTGGCAGAGAAGAAAAGGGAGAGGGGCGCCTGGGTGGCTCAGTCAGTTAAGCGTCTGACTTCAGCTCAGGTCACAGTCTCCCAGTGTGTGGAGCCTGCTTTGGATTCTGTGTCTCCCTCTCTCTCTTTGTCCCTCCCCCACTCGTGCTCTCTCTCTCTCTCTCTCTCTCTCTCAAAAATAAACATTAAAAAAATTTAAAGGGAGAGAAACTAGAAATTAAAAAAAAAAGGCCTTATACATCATTCGATAATTTTATTTATTTTTCAAAATGTTTAATTTTGAGAGAGAGAGAGAGAGAGAGAGCAGGGGAGGGGCAGAGAGCAAGAGAGAGACAGAGGATCCAAAGCAGTATCTGCACTGACAGCCAAGAGCCTGACACGGGGCTCGAACTCACAAACCATGAGATCATGACCTGAGCCAATGTCGACCACTCACCCGACTGAGCCACCCAGGTGCCCCCGAAACAAGAACACTGATTTAAAAAAACAATTTTTTTTAACTACACGAAGTATAAAAAAGGAAATTTATTCACATACTTGGCCTTGATCAAAAGAGCAAATAACCAACAGAGGCAGAAAAAGCATTTGATGAAAGTCAACACCTGTTCGGGAGACCAAAAAACCAAACCCTTCCTTAATCTGATAAAGAAAGAACCTTTTTTCCCCCTAGACCTACATGGTAGCAGTAAGCACTGAGTTCCTGTTCCAGTTCTGTGCATCTATAGATGCACAGAAAATAAATGTGTGCGCTGTGGAAAGGGATCAGTACACCATTGTAGCATGGCGTTCACGAATACGGACGTTAAAAGTGGGCTCTCCCATCACGACCCTTGTGACTTCCGGTGGACCACGTAGCCTCTCTGTGTGTCCGTTTCCTTATCCCTCCTGTACCAGATTTGAGCGGCAAAACAAAGACAACTTCTAAGGGACAGCAACGTTCAGTTGCTCCTAGGTTGGTGGAGACTGAACCAGAAGGAAAGGCTTAGAGGGGCAGCATTTGAGAGAAGAGGAGGAGGGGAGAGGCAAGTGATGTTCAGGGGCAGCAGAGGGGATCTGAGGCCCCAGCGGCCAGGCCCTGGGGGCCAGAGCAGAGGAAGAAATGACGGGGGTGGCTGCTGGCTGGCTGGGGACGTCGGTGCAGTGCCTGCCTGGCCCCCATCCCCTCCCTCTAGGGGAAACTCCCCCCACAGCAGTCTCTACCTGTGAAAGTCTAAACTCGTCCCTATAAAAAGCTTCCATATAAATGCTTCTGTATAAAAAGCTTCAGCCTTTATTAAATAAAAAGGAGGTAGAAGACAGACAGAGGAACAGGCCGGGTACCCCTCCTTCCAAATACACAGATACAGGCATACAGACAGACACAACCGAATGAATGACAGGGACAAGTCACGGGACAGACTGAAGGGCGGAGGGAGGCAGCACCCTCCGAGAGTGGGCCCGGACCCAAGGGTGGGCCGAGACCTGGGCCAAGGGCAGCCGTTCCGAGGGGTTATGCTTGAGCAGCTTGGAGATGAGGTCCTGGGCTCCCGTGGGCACGGAGGGGGGGAACTTGAGGTCTACCTGGAGAAGGAGAGGAAGAAGGGCCCCCGTAGGTTTATCCCTGACCACCCAGTTCACTTGGACAATGACCTAGGGCCCAGCCCCTGCCGGCCCCTGGCCTCTGCGCGAAGCCCCCGCCAGGCACCGGGGCCCACCCTCCTACCTTGACGATGCGCCGATAGGTCTCATTGTGTGAAGCGCTCTCGAAGGGCGGGTTTCCCACCAGCAGCTCATAGCAAAGGACCCCGATGCACCACAGATCCACTTTCTCGTTGTGCGTGCGCCCTTCAATCATTTCTGGAGGCAGGTAGTCCAAGGTGCCGCACATCGTCTTCCTCCTGGGTGGATTGGGGAGGGGGAAGAGACCCCAGATAAAGATGGCCTCTCTTTTCCCCGCCATTCGACAGACAGCCAAGCGACCCCCAGCATGCGCCAGCGGGGTGTCTCAACCAGACTCTGACGGGGCCCTGGGGGCAGGACTAGGTACAACCCAGAGTGGGGCGCCTGGGTGGCTCAGTCGGTTAAGGGTTAAGCGTCCGACTTCGGCTCAGGTCGTGATCTCGCGGTTCGTGGGTTCGAGCCCCGCGTCAGGCTCTGTGCTGACAGCTCAGAGCCTGGAGCCTGGAGCCTGCTCCGGACTCTGTGTCTCCCTCTCTCTCTCTGCCTCTCCCTCCCCCCACACCTCAAAAATAAATAAGTAAACATTACGAAAAAAATAGAGGTAGAATGGCACACAGGGGGATGTACCTGGAAATAATCAGATCTAAGGGCAACGCTCATCTTAGAAGTAAAGGAAAAACTGGGGGTGAACTGGGGACATGTCAAAAGTCCAGGAAGCATGGCCCTGCTGAAATAAATCAGGTTCCATCTCTATCGTGCGATACTATGGAGCCATTACAGATGATGTGGGAACATCCTCAGCAACATGGCAAGAGGGTCCCAACATATTCAGCAGGAAATCTGGGCAACAAAATTGTGGGTCACCTATTCTTGGAAAGATATTGCTGTGTCTCTATGGACAGGAGGACAAACCCACATGTGTCTAGGTAAGGAGCTCTGGAGTGGTATTATTTTGACCGCCCCAGCCATTCACCCCTAGGGCAGGGCTCCTGGCCCACTATACCTCAGGGAGGGGGCATGCACAGACCAGCCAAAGTCGGCGATCTTCAGCTCTCCCTGGAGCCCCAAGAGCAGATTCTCTGGCTTTATGTCTCTGTGAATCACCTTCTTCCCGTGGCAGTACATCAGAGCGTCTGCCAGCTCCTCCATGATCTGGGGGGTAGGGGTGGGGGGGCAATGACAGGATGTCAGACAAGGCTGGACCTCAAGCTACAAGCAGCGGGCCCCTAGCCTCAGGCCCCTGCCAGTGCCCCAGGCGCCCACCCGCCCGGACCGTGGCTGTTCGCTGCTCGTCAAAAGTGCGGCTCTTCTGCAGCTCCTTGTAGAGCTCGCCCCGGGGGGCATACTCCAGAATCAAGTAGATCCTTCGGCGGTCGTAGAAATAGTTGTAGAGACGCAAGATGTTGGGATGCCTGGAGGAGGGAAGGGAGGACTCAGGTTGCATCCTGGCAGAAGGAAATGGGAAAGACAACAGTGCCACGTGGGGCAAACCGGGGTCCCGTTCGGGAGTGGGAGCTCCGGGGCGCTAAGTGGCAGCGGAAAAGGCAGTCTGGATGGGGAGGGGGGGAGGGAGGGGGGTGAAAGGGGAGGGGAGGGAGGAGCAGGGAGGGGCTTGGGTCGGTGCACAGGGGCTCGTACTGCAGATGGGCCTGGATTTCGATCTCCCTGCGAAGCTGGTGCTCCACACCCTCCTTTTCTATCTGAGACTTGAACAGGACCTTGAGCGCCACGATGAAATGGCTTTTCTTCTCCCGAGCCAGGTACACGTTGCCAAACTTGCCTTTGCCCAGAGGACGCCCAATCTCAAAGTCATCGATGGTGAAGGATCGCCTGCTTGGAGGTGGGAGGAAGGCAGCCGAGTGACGGCCGGGCAGTCCCCCGAGGTGGGGACTCCCTGAGCCCTGTTTCCCTCTGGAGGGAGTCGAGGAGGGACCGGGCGCTCCTGCCCCGAGCGGCTACCTCTCTCGTTTCCTACCTATTCGCTGTCCTGTCTCCTCCCCCGCCACCCCAAGGCTTGGGTACTCACATGGAGAAGTTGGGGGTCCCACCGCTGTTCTCTACCACCTTCTGGCCGGGGGCGGCTAAGCAAACGACAGGGGAGTTGAGGCCCTCCTTTGATATCTTCATCCCCGCACCCACCCCCTAGACCCTGGTCCGCCCAGCTCAATCCTCTCCCGGGTCCCGGTTACCTGTGGGCTGGGTGTTGGAGCGGCTCATGAGGACAAGCGCGGATGGGGTGGCAGGCTCCTTCCGGAGGACCCTCTGGGGCAGGGTGTTCAGGCCAGGCTGAGTCTGAGAAGGAGCAGGGGGAGCTCTGAGGGTGCCTTTGTTCCAGGGACCCGCTTGGAATGTGCTACCAGCAGCATTTCAGTACTTGCTGAGGGTCACCCAGCCACCCACCTGTTCAAAGAGGAACACTGAGACCACAGTTTTGCTCAAAACTCCCAAAGCTCCGCTCATCGCTCTGTATTAAAATAGGTTCTTTTTTTTTATGCTTATTTATTTTGAGAGAGAGAGCAGGGGAGGGGCAGAGAGATAGGGAGAGAGAGAATCCCAATCAGGCTCTCCATTGTCAGCGCAGAGCCCAAAGTGGGGCTCGATCCCACGAACCGTGACAGCATGACCTGAACGGAAATGAAGAGTCAGATGGTCCACCAACTGAGCCACCCGGGAGCCCATAAAATGGGTTCTTAATAAGCAACCTAAAGTGGCCTGAGATAAGAAGCAAAGGACTTGGGGCGCCATGGCTCTGTCGGCTAAGCATCCGACTTCAGCTCGGGTCATGATCTCACGGTTCCTGAGTTCGAGCCCTGCATTGGACTCAGTGCTGACAGCTCCGAGCCTCAAGCCTGCTTCGGATTCTGTGTGTGTCTCTCTCTCTCTCTTTCTCTCTCTGCCCCCTCCCCTGCTCACGCACTCTCTCTCTCTTCCTCAAAAATAAACATTAAAAAAAAAATTTTTTTTTTTTTAAAGGACACAGTCACCCCAACACCGAACATTTCACCTCTTCGGCCCTGGCCCACACCACATTCTCAGGCACGAAACTGTCCAACCTCTACAGTCGGGTCCATCTGCAACCCCACGCTCATTCACACCAGCTCCCATCCCAGCGGGCAGTAGAGGGCAGGTAACAAATGCCCCCAATTCAAGGATCGGCAGAGGCACCCTCACTCTCCCTAAAAAGCTCAGTCTAATAAGGCTTAGATGAGGTCCTGGAGGTCTTGAATGTTGCAACAAATTTTAAACTTACATAAACCCGTTCAGAGTCTATTTCCTACTTAGCCTATTATTTCGGGATAAGGTTTGGGAACCACGGAACCTGTCTGCTCGGCCGAGATAGCATTTATACGTGACAAGGAGGCTCAACCCTGTAGAGGGTCCTCGCAGGCTGGTCAGATTCAAGTTGGTAGCGCCTGATAGGATGTAGTTGCAAATGACCGGACCGGGTTCCAGCTACCAAACTCTTGGGACCCAGACGTCGGAGCAAAACCGAGGGCGATTTGGAGGATTCCGCCCCGCCCCCGGCCCCCGCGGGACCTCAAATCCCCAGGCAGGAACTCTCCATGCGGGTGGGGGGAGGGGAAGTGGGACAGCCCTTACCGTCTGCCGGCCGTAGGGCCAGGGGTAGGCGTTCTCCTTCTGGGCCATCCTGGGAGGGAAAGGGGGGAGGAGAGCTGGGCAGACGAGGGAAACAGGGCTGTAGGAAGCAGAAAAAAAAGGGGGAGCGAGAGAGGGAGGGATCGGACCGATCTAGCCGGAAGCGCAGGCCTGGGGCCGGTGACACGGAGCAGGTCAGCTCGCTGGCTCATCGGGGCGCACTGGGGTGCCGGTCTCGCCGCCCCCGCCCTCTCCCTGCGCACCGCCAGTTCGGGACCCTCCCTCTACCCTGGAGCTCCCAGCAGCCCCACGGGTGCGCGCGGGCCCGCCCAACGGACCCCCGACCTGCCCGATCGCCTGGCCTCTCCCAGCGCAAGATCCGCGAAAGGGAGCCGGCTCACCTGGAGCCCGAGCACGGCCACCTTCCGGGCCCCGGGCAAACGACTGAACCTGCCAGGCCCTCCCCCCGCTGAGGCCCTTTCAAATCTCCCGCCGTGGCCCCATTGGCTGAGCGCGCTGTCCATGCCCAATTCTCATTGGCTGGACACCGCGTGACGTAGCGGGTGGCGCCCAAAGTTAGGGGCGGAATATCGCTGGGGTTCTGGCTGAGCAAAGTTTACCTTGTCCGGGAGTCAAAAGATCTCGTATCTTTTCCTTTAATTTAAAATTTTAATGTATCTGGGATGTATCCTTCTGTATGTAGGGACCAGGGTCTTTGTTTCGGACACACGGGGAGTTCATTATGCCAGCGCCGTTTGTGAAGCAAACTCCCTTGTTCCCCCCTCTACAATCTACAGATTCCATGCAACCTCCATCAAAATTCCAGTTACATATTCTACAGAAGCAGAAAAAAAAAAAAAAACCAAAACAGTATCAAATTTGTATGGAACTGCCAAAGAATCCAACTAGCCAAAGCAATGGAGAGAGAACAAAGCTAGTGACAGGACAGACATCACGCTCCCAGATTTCAGGCTGTATTACAAAGCTACAGTAATTCACACAGCGAGGTATTGGCATAAACACCGCCACATAGATCAATGGGACTGAGCAGAGAGCCCAGCAATAAACTCACACATATATGGTTAATTAATTTATGAAAAAGTTGCCAAGAATACACAACGGGGAAAGGGCGGTCTCAATAAATGGTGCTGGGGAAACTGGACAGGTATACAAGCAAAAGAACGAAACTGGATCACTTTCTTACACTAGACACAAAAATGAACTGAAAAGTGATTAATTAAAGACTGGAACGTAAGACCTGAAACCATAAGACTCCTATAAGAAAACACAGGCTGTAGGTTTCTTGACATAGGTCTTGGCAATAATTATTATTATTTTTTTTAACTCTGACAACACAGTCAAAAGCAAGAGCAAAAACAAACAAGCGTGACTTCAGCAAACTGAAGGCCTCTGCAAAGGAAACCGTCGACAAACGAAAAGGCAAGGTGGTGAATGGGAAAAAATATTTACAAAGCGTATACCTGGTAAGGGGCGGATACCCCCAATACCTAATGAACTCACGCAACTTTTTAACAGCAAAAAACAAGCTGATTTAAAAACGGGCTGAATGGGGCGCCTGGGTGGCTCAGTCGGTTGAGCGGCCGACTTCGGCTCAGGTCACGATCTCGCGGTCCGTGAGTTCGAGCCCCACGTCGGGCTCTGTGCTGACAGCTCAGAGCCTGGAGCCTGTTTCAGATTCTGTGTCTCCCTCTCTCTGACCCTCCCCCGTTCATGCTCCGTTCATGCTCTGTCTCTCTCTGTCTCAAAAATAAATAAACGTTTAAAAAAATTTAAAAAAATAAAAAATAAAAACGGGCTGAAGATCAGAATAGACGTTTCTCCAAAGAAGACATATGGATGGCCAAGAAAGACGAGAAAGATGCTTGACATCATTAATCATCAAGGAAATGCAAATCAAAACCACAATGAGACATAGCTTCACACCTGTTCGAATGGTCATCCAAAAGATGGGAAGTAACAAGCACTGGTGAGGATGTGAGAAAAGGGAGCCCTTGTGCACGGTTGGTAGGCATGTAAACTGGTGCAGCCACTGTGGAAAACAGCACGGAGTCATCAAAAACTTAAAGATAGGACTACCGTAGGGCCTGGCAATTCTACCTCTGAGTATTTATCCAAAGAAAAGGAAGGCGAAATTCAAAAAAATATCTGTGTTCCCATGTTCACTGAACATTATTTATAATAGCCCAGGTATGGAAACAACCAAGTGTCTACGGATTCCACTCTAGTGGTTTCTGTTCCTGCCAACTCCTAATCTCCAACTTGGCGGAGACCTCTTGTGGACAACGTGGTCATCTAGCCAGTGTCCATTCTCCTAGCCATTTCCACTTCCAGAAAGCACCTAGAATATTGTGGATCCGAGAGGGAAGCTGGCACCATCGCAAATCCAGGATTGGATGCTGATCGATTTACACCACGACCAGAATCATGGTCATGGTTCGGGGGATAAGCGTGTGACCCAAGTGAGCCAGTTATGGGACTTTTAGGATTCTTGTCCAGAATGCTGGACAGAACTCCTTTTCTCCACAAAACACACCTTGCTGCTGGTGGTACTCCTGAAGGAAGCAGCCTGAGAATGAAGCTTGACCTCGTAGAAGGCAGAAGAGAGGCCTGGGAAGAACCCAAGACTTTGATGATGTTGCTGAGCCTCTGGACGCCTATTCTGCACTTTCCCTAATGCATTGACTTGAGGGTTTGGTTATTTGGGGTCAAAAGAATACTCACGGACACACATCTACAGACCCAGCCTCAAGGGTTCTTAGTCATAGAGTTTGAATAAGTGACGTGAAACTGTTGAGAGTCAATCATTTGACCTACAAAAACACCAGTTTCATATAATTCAGCCAAATGTAAATCCAAGAAGTGCTTATGGGTTTCTCGATCATTTCCTAATGCTTTTGGCTGCAAGTTACAGAAGGCCCAGTTAACAATGGCACAAACAATAGGGATCTATTTTCTCCTGCATAGCAAGAAGTCAGCAAGTACGTAGCTGTTTTGTTAGAGATCTGGATTGCCTTTCTGTGATTCTCTTCACATGTTCCTTATGATTGCAAGATGGCGGCCAATGGTCTGCGCCCCTTTTATCAGGATAAGCAGAAGCCTTTCCAGACTTACCCAATAGATTTCTCCTTGGCCAAAACTGTGTCACATGACTACTGCAAAGGATCCTGGTAAAGTGAGTATCTCTCGTAGCCACTACAGTGAAAACACCAAGGGGTGGGGGGTAGAAATAGCTGTGTGCCACAGTGGCTTGCAATTTCATTCTGGGGAGCCCATGATTAATACAAACGTTCAGAGATCTGTGTGTGATGAGGTATCTCCAGAGATTTGGCAACCAAGGGCACCCCTCTGCCATTTGTGAGAAAATAATTTTGCTTCTGGAGGTGGATTGTTTTTACTTAGGGTCAGCTTAACCCCGCTTCCCGAGATCAGGGAGAGAGTCCACTTCAACTGTAGTGACTTCATCAACGTACTTGGCCTAGAGAGACTAGCTAATGAAAAGCTTTGTGGTGGGGCGCCTGGGTGGCGCAGTCGGTTAAGCGTCCGGCTTCAGCCAGGTCACGATCTCGCGGTCCGTGAGTTCGAGCCCCGCGTCAGGCTCTGGGCTGATGGCTTGGAGCCTATTTCCGATTCTGTGTCTCCCTCTCTCTCTGCCCCTCCCCCGTTCATGCTCTGTCTCTCTCTGTCCCAAAAATAAATAAAAAACGTTGAAAAAAAAAATTAAAAAAAAAAAAAAGAAAAGCTTTGTGAAAATTCTATCACCTGCAGTCTACTTTATTCCTCATGACCTAGTGAAGGGAGATATTTCCAGAATGTGTCAGGAGACGCAGTGCAAGGGTGGGATATGCCTGATCGATCCCATACAGTGTCCCTGTCCCTCCACGGTCTTTAAATTCCCACTTGCACATTTTGCCAGAAGATATTTGGCCTTTCAGGAATATTTGACGGGGCCAGCACAGGACCGGGATTTGCATTATTCATAAACCACAAAACAAAACAAAAACTATCTGTTCTGTCGGCTAGGCAACCATCAGCTGCCTGTTCAAGTTAGTGAACAAAATCCCTGTTGTTTACCCCAGAGCTTCTGGAGAGGTCAGTGAGGGGGAGTTGTCAGTGACCTCCTTGCTGGGGCGTATTTTCCCAAGACTGGGAAGGGGCAGGATTGGATCGTGTTCCAAAGGGACAGGATGTGTTCAGGGCAGAATGGCTGGGATACTATAATGCTCGGGATGCATAGATGTTAGTCCCTTGTATTTCTCATAATGGAATATCTCCCAAAGAAATGTCAATTTCTTTGACATTCTCAGTATCAACCAATAAGCCTCTTTCAGGAATGAGGAGTAGACTCAGAAGGATCTGGAAGGGGCTGGTTTGGGGGGGGGGCCTGGCCAATACTCCCAAGGGGGCGGGGGAAATGGGGAGGGATGGCCAATGGCTACAGGCGTTTCTTTGCAGAGTGATGAAAATGTTCTGGGGGTGCCTGTGTGGCTCAGTCAGTTAAGTGGGGTACTTAGGCTCAAGATTTCACAGTTCGAGAGTTTGAGCCCCACATCGGGCTCTCCACCAACCATACAGAGCCTGCTTGGGATTCTCTCTCTCCACTACCCTCTCTCTCTGCCCCTCCCCAACTTGTGCTTTCTTTCTCTCAAATAGACTTAAAAAAATGAAAAATAATAAAAAAAGGAAACATTCCGTAATCACATCGTGGTGATTGGTGAACAACTGTGTAACCATACTACAACCCTCTGAGTTGTACACATTTAAATGGTTAAGATGGTAAATTTTATGGTAAGTGTATTTTACCACCAAAAAAAATATGGAAAAAAAAGATTACAAAATACTTCAAATACCAGGAATACTTTTTTTTTTCACATCAAGAAGTAAAATTGATCTTTATTATTATTTTTTAATGTTTATTTTTGAGGGGGAGAGAGAGAGAGAGAGAGAGAGAGAGAGAAAAGGGGAGGGGCAGAGACAGAGGGAGAGAGCAAATCCTAAGCTGTCTCCACAGAGTCAGCGCAAAGCTGGATGCAGGGCTTGAATGCACAAGCTGTGAGACCATGACCGGACCCAAAGTTGGACGCCCAACCAACTGAGCCACCCAGATAACCCTAAAACTGATCTTTAAATGAGCTTTTATTTTGCATGCTATCTGCTATGATTTTATCTTATTTTATTTTTTTAATTTAATTTTTTATTTTTTAAAATTTACATCCAAATTAATTAGCATATGGTGCAACAATGATTTCAGGAGTAGATTCCTTAATGCCCCTCCCCCATTTAGCGCATCCTCGCTCCCACACCCTCCAGTAACCCTCAGTTTGTTCTCCATATTTATGAGTCTCTTCTGTTTTGTCCCCCTCCTTGTTTTTTATATTATTTTTGTTTCCCTTCCCTTATGTTCATCTGTTTTGTCTCTTAAAGTTCTCATATGAATGAAGTCATATGATTTTTGTCTTTCTCTGACTTATTTCACGTAGCGTAATACCCTCCAGTTCCATCCATGTAGTTGCAAATGGCAAGATTTCCTTCTTTTTGATTGCCGGGTAATACTCCATTGTATATATATACCACATCTTCTTTATACATTCATCCAGCGATGGACATTTGAGCTCTTTCCATACCTTGGCTATTGTCGATAGTGCTGCTATAAACACGGGGGTGCATGTGTCCCTTCGAAACAGCACACCTGTATCCCGTGGATAAATGCCTAGCGGTGCTATTGCTGGGTCGTAGGGTAGTTCTGTTTTTAGTTTTTTGAGGAAACTCCATACTGTTTTCCAGAGTGACTGCACCAGCTTGCATTCCCACAGGAATACTTTTTAAAGCAATTGCATAACTACTATTCAATTATTTCAATCTTAACCAATTTTTCCCTGTTTGCTTCTGATGTGTGTGTGTGTGTGTGTGTGTGTGTGTGTGTGTGTGAAATAAAAGGCAACCAGGTGAAGCTTCAGTGCAAAAATGTAATAATTAAGTCTATGTATACTGTTTCTTTACTATTTTCTATTGTCTTTTTTCTGAAACTCCTCTGGAGGTAATCAGAGCTTCTAAATCTATCTTCCACATCAGTTAGCTTGTTTTTTCATGCTTTTGAAATTTCTCGTCCCTCTGTTCTGTGCTGTGTTTTGGGTAAATTCTTGAGTTCTATTTTTTTTTAATAGCTAAATCTCTCTCAGACTGTTCCCAGTTTAAGATGTAAGATAGACTTTTTTTTTAAGTTTATTTATTTTAAGAGAGACAGAGACAGTGTGAGTAGGGGAGGGGCAGAGAGAGAGGGAGAGAGAGAATTCCAAGCAGGCTCTGCACTGTCAGTGCAGAGCCCAATGTGGACCTTGAACTCAGGAAACCATGAGATCATGACCTGAGCTGAAACCTAGAGTCGGAGGCTTAACCGACTGAGCCAGCCAGGCACCCCTACCTAGATTTCTTTTATTACATCTGTCATCCATGTGTGAGATTTCTAATTGGTCAGTTGCCTATCCATATGACTTTATTGAATCTTTGTCTTTTTGTCTCATGATTTGATTTTGTTATTTATCTTTTTACATATCCCAGTCACACTTACTTTAAATTCTCTGCCGGACTGCCCCATAGACTTATTTTCATATCTTCCAATTATTGTCTCTGTTCCACTTATGCTTCTTCATACGTTTTGGGATTTGGGTTTGTAATGTCGTCTGGGCCAGAAGAGTGTTTCATTTTGTTGTTTTCTCTCTCTCTCTTCATGTCACACATTGCTCCCTGACCTACAATCTGGCCATTGTTGTTACCTCCTCGCTCCCAGTCAAAAAATCAGTTCTTATCATGCTATCTGGGGGCTCCTGCCTCACTGTGATATTGAGGGTATCTCAAATGCAATCATGGGGGAGAGGGAAAGTTGGACATGTTTCTGGTCTTGAGCCACATCTGAGTCCTCCTGCCCTTTTGGGCCTGTGGTTCCAGGCAGGGAGCTGGTGGTTTGTTTTACAGCCTCCTTTTCTGATACAAGGATAGCGCTGAGGCTCTGGCTTCCCTCTCTGTCCCCAGTCAGGATCCCATTTCATCAGGCCAGTTCAAGGTTTTGCATTTGGACTACTGAATTGTTCATTTGTAAGCCTTTCTATGGCCTTTTAGTTCTCTATATTTTATATTTTATCTATCGGTGCTATGTATCTAAAGCAAAAGGGGTCAGCGTGGGAACTCACTGTCCTGTTTCTGCCAAAAATCCAGGCTTTTTCCGAACCCCAGGTTTTTTGGATCATCCCTAGGTTGGTGTATGATTGACCTCAGCTTCTGTGATGGGGAGTGTGTCAAAGGGGGAAGGCATGTCTGAAACACGAGGCAAGACTCGGCTCTAGTGGATTGTTACTATGTGAAAGCGTAGCCCCCAGGTGTGGACGGATCTTTTGAATTTTCAAGAGAAGCTAGGAATCTAGATTTACGTGTGAAATTGACTGAGCTGTCAATGTTGGCAAATCAGTCACCAAACATGTCTGTGGACTGGATTTGGTCTCTAGACTACAAACATCCCATCCCTAATCCCAGGGCTCTTCTGCACCATAAACCACACTCCGAGGTCATCCTCCCTTCCCCTGGGGCCACTAAGCTTACCTGGTCACTCCTCAGGGGGGCTCTTAGGGAACACCATGCAGGAGAAAGCCTGTGGGCTTGGGCATTACGCGTTTGCCTCTGAGCCCACCACTTGCAATCTGTGTTCTTGGCAAACGGTTCAATCCTGCTGAGTGTCAGCTCTAAGGTGGGCATGGTTATACAGCCTTGCAAGCTGGCTATCAGGATTAATTGAGGAAAGGTCTCTAAAGTGCTTGGCTCCGTGGCTGGCCCACAGCAAGCCCTCAGTGTCAGCTATCATTACGACTAAGGCATCACCTGGCCCCAGTGGATGAGAGCAAGATGTTCTTTACGAATTAAAAGCAGTTCACTGAACCGGGAGAGCAGACAGGGAGTGGAGCAGACAGGGAGGGCCAAACATCGTGCAGGTGTCTGCCCTGTGCGGGGTGCAGAGCTGGCCCAGCCCAGGTCTGGTACTTTCAAACAAACACACGGTTAAGGAAAGAGATGTCCAGGAAGAATTGCCTGCTGGGAAAGACAAGGCTTATAGAGTGGCTGGCCTGTATTTCTTTGGTCCCCCAATAGACCAGAAGCAGCAAAAATGCAGGCGGCTCCAAGCTTCTAGTCACCATTGAGAAGTCTGGAGAACACCTCTCTCTTTTTTTTTAATGTTTATTATTGAGAGACAGAGAGAGACAGAGCGTGAGCAGGGGAGGGGCAGACAGAATCTGAAGCAGGATTCAGGCTCTGAGCTGTCAGCACAGATTCCCTAGCGGGGCTCCAACTCACAAACCAGGAGATCATGACCTGAGCTCAAGTCGCAGGCCCAACCGACTAAGCCACCCAGGCGCCCCTGGAAAACATCTCTTTAATTCATTAATTGTTACTTATAATAATTATCAATTCTTGCTACATCCCTTCCAATAAAGAATCTTTATTGTTCCAAGTACATTTTTCTGAACAAGAACTAGCAGCTCCCCGTGAACAGTTTGTGTTGGGATACCTAAGATATCTGAGATTAAAAGGATCACTACCGGAAAGCTGCAATAGACGTTCCAACATTTGTATTTTAGGAGAAAATCCATACGCTTTGGGAAAAGCAAAATCACAGGAACGCTGAGGTTTGTATTTTTTTCATACGTAGAAACAAACCTTTTTTTCCCCCCTTTCTTTCTCCGAAAAATATCAACATATATCTAAAATTGCAAGCTTTCGTGACCCCGACGTGATTTGAACACGCAACCTTCTGATCTGGAGTCAGACGCGCTACCGTTGCGCCACGAGGCCTCCCTGAGCCGGGGGCTGCACGGATCTCGTGAACAGATCGATCGTCAGCGATAAGGGGCGGAGCCACAGCCTCAGGGCCGGCCCCGAAGGTTCTGTCCGCGTCCTTTCGAGAGCCGGGAATCAAAGCTCCTACTGTGGGTAGATGTGCTCAGGCGCGCTTGGCGCAAGGCTCACTTCTTCACCCTTGCGACACATGGGGTTCGCCCAACAGAGAAGCGATCTGTGCGTTTGGGACTTGTTTCTGGGGGTGACAAAGCCAACGCGGTGTCGCGGCAGTCCTGGCCCCCCAGACAAATCTTAGATATAACCGAGGCTCTCCCAGTGACTCCGAGAGCCCCTTCACATAGGTCCTCTGAACTTCGGTTTCTCATCTGTAGGCTGCGTGTCACCTGCCGCCTCGGTCGCGGCTTCGTTGACGTGCGTCCTGCGCTCGAGCTCGGAGGGGGCTTCTCGCAGGCCCTGCGCCTGCGCACGTTCGGAAGTTCTAGCATCGGGAGCAAGGTCGGCCAGCGGGCGTTGGTGGTATAGTGGTGAGCATAGCTGCCTTCCAAGCAGTTGACCCGGGTTCGATTCCCGGCCAACGCAATGGCCTTCAATTTTTGAACTTTTCGCCGCCCTCTCCGGGATCAGGGGTCTGCCGGGATCCTCTGGCCACCACAGAGGGCTGCGCGCCGAGCTTTTAGAACGAGTGAGGACCCACTATCTTTTACCTTCTTCCTTCCCTTTCCTTCCTCTTATTAAAAAAAAAAAAAAAAGAAAAAAAAAAGA
Source organism: Panthera uncia (assembly GCF_023721935.1). Classification (NCBI taxonomy): domain Eukaryota; kingdom Metazoa; phylum Chordata; class Mammalia; order Carnivora; family Felidae; genus Panthera; species Panthera uncia. The sequence goes on along the minus strand of NC_064814.1, from coordinate 55,801,659 downwards.
AAAATCACCCCACAGCCCAGGACGGTTGCTTGGTTGCAAGTGGGATTTGTTATAGGGAGAAAAGGGCAAAAGGCGACACGCCTCTCCCCGTCGGGGAATCGAACCCCGGTCTCCCGCGTGACAGGCGGGGATACTCACCACTATACTAACGAGGAAGGAGCTGAAGAGCATGCTCTGCGACTCGAGGATCTGGTGCCCAGCGCGCCCTGGGCCGGGGCTTCGCTCCCTCCGGCCGCTGGGACAAACCTGCGAGAGCTCCTGACGGCGACTGAGCGACTCGGGAAGCCGACCGCCTGCGAGGCCGCGGAGACCCGACTCCCGACAGGTTCCGCCCCCACGCGGGTCCACCCCACGTCACGCACGACCCCAGCCGCCGCGCCAGTCTCGGCACCGCGCAGGAATGAGCGGGGCTGGCCCAGGTCCGCACGCGGCCCTGCGCTCCCCGGCCTGGACCGGCTGTGCCCCGCGAGCTCCCCACGGCCGCCGGGTGTGCGAACAGAACAAAAGAGCTCCCAGCGCACCTGTTCCAGGCTCTCCGCTCGCTTGGCGGGGTCGCAGACCCGCCGTTCCCGCTCGCCAGGCCCCGGCGGCACTCGCTTTTCGCGCCAAAACCGAAGCCGGGCTCGTCCGGGATTTGAACCCGGGACCTCTCGCACCCGAAGCGAGAATCATACCCCTAGACCAACGAGCCGACGCGTAAGTGCGCTCGCGGACGCCTTTAGAGGTCGTACCAGGCTCGCCGCGGTCCTAGGGCCACGGCTCACGGCGGGGGAGCGGCCCCGGCGCGCCCGCAGGGACCACCCGCCCGGTACCGCGGACTCGCGAGCCGGGTCCGGGAACCACCGCTCCCGCCAGCGAACGCCGACTCCTCCCAGGAAATAACGTCGGGGAAGTAGGAGGGAGTGGTCTCGGCCTCCCCCCACCGCCGCGCAGCTCTCCGGGACTACCTTGAGCACCCGAGTTTCCGCTTCCCTGTGGTCATTGTCTCGGTGCCACTCCATAACCTGGGGGCTCAACTCTTGCCGCCTGCTCCCGGCGTCCTCGGACCCAGTCCTCTGGCGCAGAGCTTTAAAGATAGGCGGTGGAGATGCCTGGTTGGGGACAATGAATGAGCCCTGAGATTCCTAGGTGGACATCTGCTCCTCTATCTGTCCCTGCACCTGTCCATCCTCCTGAAGCGACGAGCAGGGTAGGTGCCCAGGCAAGGGAATAATTCCCGGGGCCAAGAAGACCCACGGAGGAGGAGTCATTGAGATGAATGGCTGGCGGGGCGGGGTAGGGGACAGGCTTTCCAACCTGCGTGATTGGGGGCGAGGCGCCAGGTCTGACGACCAGGGCCGTCCCTGCCGTCCAACAGTCCCACCAGCACTGCCTCCAGGATTTCCCACCTGCACAGTCAGGCTCCCCCTACCCTCCCGTCTACCCTCCGCTGTCCGCTTACCTCCTAGGATGGCCGGGAAGGTGACCCTTCTACCTGCCGTCTAAGACCCCCAGAAAGGTGCTCGGAGGCAAACGTCGGCAGGAGTGTGGTCTAAGGCCAGCACACCCGGCCTTGGGGCCTCGCAGGGTCTCCCCGGATGCTATCCCCTCTCAGGGTCTCTAAGCTCTAACTACACTCACCATGCTCTCACCTGGGGGCTGCCTGGAGTCCCCGCAGGAGCTGGTGGAGTCTGCTGCCCGCCACCTGCTCTGCCTTCCCTGCTCTTCCAGCCGGGATCTGGGAGCATCTCTGGGCTGAACCATTTTGTTCCATCGCCCAGTCCTGTGATTTGTGGGGCCAGGCCCTTCCTCATGCCCCGCCCACAGGCACTTTGGTGAGGAGACCTCAGTTCACCACTTGGCTTTTTTCTTTTCCCAGTGTCCCTGGCCAGGCGACGGGGAAGGGGAGCAGAGAGCAGCCCATCCTGTCCCGTCAGCGTCCCAGGCCTTTTCAAGTGGATGAAGCGCTCGGGGCTGGTCTTCTGGCATCTGCCTCCCCTTTACCCTTTCGTCATGTCTCTCTCCTCCTCTTGGGCGCCAGCTTTTCCCCAGGTCTCTAGTTACCACTCTCACCTGGTCTCAGGCACCTAATCTACGCAGAGGCCGAGCCCTACATCCCTCAAAGAACATGGTCCTTTTCCCTAGAAAAACGCATACAACATCAGAGAGTTCACCCACTCCCTGAAGCCCCACCCGTGGACCCCACTTTTAGGATCCAAGAACTGAGGCATAAACTGATTACTGTTGAATTTGCTGTGTTTTAGATTTTCACAGGAGCCAAAGCTTTGCCCGGAGAAATGGAGTTCTAAGCTGCGGCTTCGGGTAGTCACAGTTGCTTGAAAAAGACTGGGTGGGAAAGAGCGAAAAAATATTCTTGGTGAATTGGAGTTGTTTGCACCTCTGCCCCCAGCACTTCGCTAAAGTGCTAAAGATCTGCGGCTCCATCCTGAATATCTGCCTCTTTTCAGACTCTACATCCGACCATTTACTGAGTCCATCTGACCATTTATCGACCATAAACATGCCTTGCATTTAACCCCTCCTTTCCGTGTCTTCTACAACTGCCCTGGTGCAAGCCTTTGACATTTCTATCACTAACCATCTCCGCCCTCCCAACACACACACACACACACACACACACACACACACACACACACACACACTCTGATCCCTTGTGTTATTCTTTTATGTAGCATCTATCTAGTGTATTGTCTAATTTAATATTTAAAACACTTTCGTTGTGTTTATTGTTCCCTGCTGTATTTCCAGCACCTGGAACACTGGCTGATATACAGTACTCGTCGTTTAAGAGAACGTGTGGCAAATTTCCACTGGTCTTCAAGACTTAGCTCACCTCCTCCAGAAAGCCTCCCCTGATCACTCTCTACTCTTAGTCCCCATGAGATGCTCCTTCTCTCCGTGTTGTCACAGCATCCTGTCCCTGCCCTGAGCGCATTGGGTTGTGATTTCCTCTTCCTTCTCACGAGCCCTTGGAGAAAACGGGGTGTGCCTTGACGCACATAATGCAGTCCACGTTTTAGCACGAACTTTGGGTGGTGCGGCATCGAGACCTGTCATCTCCAGAGAGCAATTCCTTCTAGACCATACTTCGGCTCAGACATTTTAGAATGGTTCGGGAGCCAAAGGCTTGTATCAATGTATCGAGATCTTTCTGCCTGTCTTCCAGGAAGGTTTAGGCCCTGCCAACCGCCTACTTCCTGCCTCCTCCATCCACAGCCTTTCGAGGTCGGCTTCAGGGTTCCAGAAGTGCGCCCCCAGGGCTTCCGCGCTTGACCTTGTGGAGCCCCCCCCCCCTCCCCCGCAAAGACCGCTCTTCTGCTCTCACCCTGCCCGCATTCGTGGTGCCAGCCCGTCAGCACCCTCTTGGAGCAAAGCGGATGGCACGGTTTCTCTGCTAACTCCTAACCCTGACTTTCCGCTAATATAGACCAATGAAGGTAACTGTGCGTGAAAGAGCAGTATATACAATATGCACCCTCCCCAAATTCTTTCTAATGAAAAAAAGTATTAAAAATACATATGTACATATGTAATTTTGAGGCCCCAACCCCCCAAAATACAACGAAGAACCACACCAAACAAGGCGGCTCAGGCGCCCCGGGGCGTCCTGGGGTAGAGACTGGGCGGGGGTGGGGGTGGGGGCTCCTCTCGCGGGGTTCGAGGCTAGCCCACCCGCACAGCCGGTGCCACAGCAGCTGCTCAAAGGAAGACGTAGGCCGGGTCGGAGGGGCGAGCTTTTGGAGCGGTGGTGTCCCGGGAGTGGCAAGTCGTTTCAGCGGGAAGTCTGGGTGCTCCGAGGGCGGAACTGGAGCCCTTGCTCCCCTGGTGTAAAAAGCACCCGATACACCCATTAAAGAATATGGATTTAGCGACAAAACGTTAAAAACCTCCGCTAGGGCTGAAATAAAGGCACCGCTGGGATTCGAACCCAGGATCTCCTGTTTACTAGACAGGCGCTTTAACCAACTAAGCCACGGCGCCAAAGACACCCAGCTTCCTTCCGAAGCTGCACTACAGGAATAGAGTGCTCGGAGCGCGGCCGCGGCACCTTCAGACTTTTCTAAAACTAGTTTCCGCAGAGCGGCGGGATTCGGCATCGCCCTCTCGCCGTGGGATGCCCACAGGGTCGAAAGGAATAAAACAAACATATGAACCCTAGGCAGAAGTGCTGGCTCGGGGTACCCCCGGGAGTGTAGGATCGCTGACATCCAGATCCTGCGGGATCGGTCTCTGACCTTGGACACAGAGGGACGCGGCCAGAACGTCGGAGAAGCAAAAGCGTGCGTAGTCGGCAGGATTCGAACCTGCGCGGGGAGACCCCAATGGATTTCTAGTCCATCGCCTTAACCACTCGGCCACGACTACACCGTCTGAGGGAAGTCCTCGTGCTAGCCTTTCTCAGTTCACAAACCCTGCAGACACGGCCCCGAGCAACTTTGGGGTTCCGGAGCCGAGAGAGCGCGGATACAGCACCAGCAGGGAACTTGGAGCCGCCGCGCCCCGCCTCCCTGGGCTCCTCCGCCGGGACCTGACCCTGTCCCCCACCGCCTCCCGGGGAAGGCTCCCTCCGCCCGGGGACCTCCCTTCCAAGCCTGGCAGTGTGCTAGCGATTTGAGAGGCGGTGGGTGCCATGTCGTCTGCGATCAAAAGTCATCGGTTCCGCGCAGAAACTTGTGGGTTGTAAACAGCAGGTGTGCGGAGGGGAGGAGGGATGGGCAAGGGGAGAAGAAAAAAAAAAAAAAAAAAAAAAAGATAAAAAGACCGCTGTGGCCCGTACGGGGATCGAACCCGCGACCTTGGCGTTATTAGCACCACGCTCTAACCAACTGAGCTAACCGGCCAGCTGCGCCAAAAGAGTGGCTCAAGTCTCTACATATGCATCACTCAATTATAGGCAATGCCACCAGACGACCCACGACGTCACGACCGAAAAGTTTCCCAGATGCGAACTGGAAGCGACCCCTAACGGCCAGTTAAGGACGCCTCTGAACGCCTCTAAGAGGCGACGTGGCTGTAGCGAGCAGCTCCCGCGAAAGAACCAGACGGTCAGCCAGATGCATCATCACCCTCAAATAACTGCTCCTGCCAACTCCTCAATCGATGGGTTCTGACTTCAGAATTCCTGCCGGTCTCAGGGTTTTGACCAATGATCTGCCTGGCCTATAAGAAACCCTCAGCCCTGATAGCGGGGCGGCAGGGGGGGGGGGTCCCCAACACAGGCACCCCAGCTTCCTCATGTGTCCTGCTAGCGCTTGGCACCCCCCTTCCCCCGTACCCATCGTGTTCTCCCCAGCCCTCTAGGCTGGTGCACTTGACTTCTCCCTGGGCCCAACCTTGCTGGCTGAGACCATCATAGCCACCTCGTCTACCCTGCCCTCCACTCCCCAATTTCTTCCCTTTAAGGCATGACTTTTGGTTATCTTTGTTGGACCAGAAGCTCTTCTCTAAACCGATTTTGCCACTAGCAACAAACAAGAACCGAAATGATGGGCTGACTGCCTGGAGGTCAGGAGGCCTGGGACCCTGAGAAAAGCAAGAGTGAGATACATCACCAGAGCTTTATTGCAGGCCAAGGGGCCTATCACAAATACCCCCCCACCAAGGCAGAACCCAGGTGCTCAGGGCCACCTGTCAGGGCCAATGCCTTGACCCCTACCAGAAAAGAAATATCAAGAGTGCCAGGATTTGCCCATTTCAATAATTTCAAGGCAGACTGGCACCAGAACAGAAAACTGTAGGAGGACAGCAGTTTGTGAATTCGGGGACCTGGGGTCCCGGTGCGATCACAGAACAGGTAAGGGGACAACGAGGGGAGGAGATGGGCAGGGGCCTCAGGGCCTCCAACACCGCGGGAAGGACTTTCAGGCCACCCTTGAAGTCCCCGTTAGCAGGACAAGGAAAAGGCTCCCAGGGAGCTGGGGTGCTTGGGCTCCTGGATGGAAAGGCAGGACAGCTGGATCCTGGGATTCACACGAGTCAGGAGAGTCAGCTCCCCACACTGGAACCGCTGTAGCCGAGGAGGTTCTGCAACGGGAAGAGAGGAAAGTGTATGTCCTCTGCGTGTGGTCTGTCGTCCCCGTCCACTGTCTTCCTCCGCAGTTCTGGAAATGCCCCCAGCAATCACTTGCTCTTCCCCCTTCCTCCTGGGACCCATCTGTCTACACACCCCTCCTCCCTTACCCAACACGGTGACCATGGAGGATTTCCTCTCAAGCTCAAAGGAAAGCACAACAGGACGGAGGACAGAAAAGCTGGTACAAAGCGTCCGGAGAAAGAGGACCAAAGGCTCATCGATCTTGGCTGAAGACTAGAAAGGCAGACTCAGGATTAAGCAGAATTCAATTTTTTACTTTTTTTTTCCCCAGAAAAAAAATTTTTTTTCAAATTCTTGAACTTTCTACCAAACCCTTGGGAATCTAGGTATCCAGCCCCCCCACCTCCCAGCCACGTCTCACCTCCACCTGGGCTCCAGGACCTGTAAATTGCAAGGCCACCTTCCCCGGCCCACGGACACACTCCAGGAGGGACGTCCACTCACTGGGACAGAGCCCTAGAGCCGTTGCCACGTGGTGATTCCTACAGGTGACCAAAGCCTCGGCAGTACCGTCCTCTACCAGGAGCCTGGGGGAAGGAGGGGCCGGGGAGAAGCAAGAACTCCCACGGCAAACCCCGGTGCCCTGGGGGGACCCGACACACCTCTCTGTCCGCACCCCCCCGCGGCCCCATTTTAACTCATTTTTCTTTAGTTCATTCATCCCCAAATACTTATGAAGCAACTCCCACAAGCCAGGAACTGTGCTAACAACAGGAGAGCAGACAGACGAAGCCGCGTAGAAAAGAAACCAATGGAGCGATGGGTGCCCACCTTGTGCGCTCACCTGACGCTGGCCTGGATTATGGACGTCTGTGTGGGGCAGGTCGAGCCCTGACGAGCACACCTTCCCTGCAGTGAGGACAGAGGTTGGACAAACCCACCTGGGCCCGTCACAACTCCCTGCCGCCCTGTGCCCGGCTCGCCTGGCCCCGCCCGTACCTGGGGGCAGAGGCTGGTACAGTGAGCACAAACCCACAGGAGCTGAAGGCTGAAGACAGAAACGATATGGCAAGAGGCGGTGGCCTGGAACGGGGCCCGGCTCCCCTGCAGTAGTTCAGCCAGGAAGATGCGGGGCAGGGGAGCACTGAAGACAGGGAGAGAGAGAGGTCAAGAACAGCCCACAGGGGTGGAAGCGAGCGAGGTCTGGAAGGACCGAGCAGGCACAGAGACGGGGACAGCGGTGGCTTCTGTAGTCTCCGGGAAGCCTCATGACCCATTTTGCATCCTGACCTCTGACCACTGATCATGGCGCAGGCTTGACCCAAGGTGTCAGCCAAGGAAGAGAGCTACATTTTAGGCTGAAAAGCCTGTGAGGGCTTAGAACACTGAATCTTTCTGGGTAAGACAGTAATTATCAGCATTTTTATTCAGGGCAGAGGAAACCCTTCTGACTCAACATGCCCCACTAGCACTGGAGACTAGTTAGGGCAAAACTCCCAGAGCCAGGACCACATGGAGGAAGCGGACGCAAGGCCACGAGGTCTGGGGATCAGGGCCTGGGGCACCGACCTGATGCTGGTCTCCGGGGGGAAGCTCAGGACCTGCAGGTAAGTGGATGGCCGGAAGCAACAGTAAACATTATGGGATCTGCAAGCGGAGGAGGAAGAGCGATGAGGGAAAGAAGCCAAGCGAGACCAGAGCAGACACCGGGTCACGGGCTCAGACCCCTGAGGGATGCGCTCTGGCCCCGGCCCCGCCAAAGCAGAGGGAGGAAGGAGGCTAGGACCGGCCCGGAGCGTCCCTCGAGGGGAGAGGGCACGCACGGCACACGGACAGCACGGACAGCACGTCAAAGGGACGGCGGGAGAACCGCGTCAGCAGGGAGGGGAGGCAGAGCCAGCCCCACAGATCCGCACCTGGAAATCTTTTTCTCCAGCTGGCCAAAGTAGACTCGGGCTCCTGGAAGGAGTCCCAGCGGGGGAGGCAAGTGTGGGTCTTTGATGTAGATGTCCAGGTGAGGGGGGAACGGACAGTCGGCAACCCGCACGGCTACGGTCAGCTTCACGCACCCTCTCGAGGTCCGAGCGGTGCCTACGGAAGGAGAGGGGAGGGGTCGGTGGCATCTGCGAGGACCATAAAGTCCCCGCTAACCTATTTCTCACCCCCCAAAGGAGGCATCATTACCAGGCTTTGTCCAGAAAGGGGCCGGAAACGGTTCACACAGCGTGCGTGACAAAACCTCAGCTGAGAAGGACACCAGGGAATTGGTGTGGCTGTCGGGTCACAGAAATACAGGAACGACAGAGTAAGAAAGCAGAGAACGGGAAGAGATTTGAGAACAAGCCACTGCTTGCACTAAAAAGGCCCTTCCTTGTCAATTTCTTCCTTTTTTTTTTAATATTTCCTTTTACTGCTACGGCTTTTCCTTAGTTGTGAGAAAGTCTGCTCACGATCTTTTCAGAACAAGAACTTGCCAGGGGGGAAGCCAGGCCTGAATCACCACTTCCACCTCCCGCGGACGCCATTCCTCTAGGAGCTAAGGCACGCCCAAGAGACGCACGCTACGTGCGTGAACGCTGTCCACCCAAGCCAGCCGCGGGGGGAGGAGAGCGAGCGGCCAGAGCGGCCGGCGAAGCTGGCGGACACTTACTCGCCACTGAGCAGGTCGGCCAGCGAGGTCTCGGGCAGGGCCTTGTTGGCGTCAGGCGCGGCGGGGAGGTCCCGGCTGCTCTCCAGTTCCACGGTCCACTCGTCCCGCACAGTGAGGCAGGACGTGCAGCCGGCCAGCTCCAGAGGACGCTGCGGGACGCAGGACGGCCCGCCCTCCGCGAACAACAGTGGCGTCTGCCGGGGACAGGAAGACAACTCGGTGAGTGTGTCCTGCTCCAGAGGGAGGCTCACAAAATACCGGGGCGATTTTGCTTTCCTTCTGGAGCCTGGTGAGAGAAGCCGTCCAGATTCAGACAGGCTTTCCGCCTTTCCTCCGGGAAACCTCGACAGTAGCCAGGCACTGCCGCTTGCTCTCCAGACCCCAAGTCGAAAAAGCCGCCCGGGGAAGGGTGAAGGAAGGACAAGGCGGGGCACTCACGGGAGGGCCAGGAGCCACCAGTCGGTACACTCGACCCGGGTGCAAGAACTCGAACCAGCGGATGGAGGAGCCACGGAAGACTAAGAGAACCTGGGAGGGAGGGAGGGAGGGAGGGAGGGAGAGAGGGAGGTGCTGGGGCCTCCGGCAGGAGCTAGGGGCACGGGATGCCAGGCCCCAGATCCCCACAGTCCAGGTTACCTTCTGATCCTTGCTCTCATCTCCCTCGGGCTCAGGTGGGCCCCATGCAGTCCCCTCCTTCCTCTGGGTGCCCCCAAGCCAGCGCCCTGATACGTAGAAGCTGAGAACGGGCTTGGGCACCTCTGGACTAGCTCCTGGGGGGACACCGAAGTTCCTCTTCATCAGTGCCTCCTTGTGGGACAGCAAGAACGGTCGGCTCTGTTCTGTGGGAGGGCCCTCTGGCAGGGCGGGCTCTGTCTGAGAAGGTGCGAGGGAGGCGGCTGAGAGAAGCAAGGGTCTCGGCACAGGCAGGATCAGGGCGTCAGCCAGGAAGAACTGGATGTAGACCCTGTTGGGACAGACAAGGAGGAGAGGTTTCTCAGCGGTGCAGGCGCTGGCTGTCGTGGGCCCCAGACGCCCGCCACCCGCACCAGGCCCTGCCCTTCCCTTCCCTTCCCTTCCCTTCCCTTCCCCTTGGAGGCTCAGGGGATCGCCGCCGCCTGAAGGGCCGACCTGGCCTGCTGCTTCTGGATGAAGCCCGCCATGCTCAGCTCCTTACAAGAAGGGAAGGTGCTCCTGACGTTCCTCTCTATGATCAACTGGAACTTCTCTGTCCGCACCAAGCAGCCTAGAGAGAAGGTTTTCTCTTTTGGCGAGGGGAGAGAGTGATGGGCTGGGAAGTGGAGGAGACTACCCGGCAGGCCTCACCGCCCAGTCCAGGCCCGAGCTGCTCCCCTAACACAACGTGAGGGCCCAGGCCTGCCCCCCTCCTGAGATGCCATCTCCAAGGGAGAAACCGTCCTGGCCACGTGTCCAGGCCTGCCCCCGGCCTCCTCGGCCTCAATTCCACTTTCTCACGAATCCCTACAAGGCCTGTCCCTTGGTCTAAGAAACTTCCCTTTACAGGAACTTTCCCGGTCTATAAATCTCAGCAAGTCCAAAGAAGACCATCACTCTCCCAAATTAAGAAGCGTCATCTGCCGTGCACATCAGGAGCTACGGTAGGAGAGATGAACACTGGGAATTGGAGTCCTCGCTAGAAAAACCCTGGCTCCGGTCCTCTGCCAGTACTGGCGTCCCGGACTTGTCCCCGAACTTGTGGTTCAACATATGCCACTTCGCATCTCGAGAAAATCCCAGGAGATCCCCCCTCCCCAACCCTGCTGTTCTGAGACCCTCCCCGTCCACCATCTTCTTGCCACTTCGGAACTCCAAACCTATGAGCCGGGAGTCGCTGATGGGCTGAGAGTGCTTGGCCAGGATTAGGCAGGGGAGGGAACCGCTTCTGTCCCGAAGCTGCAGGCAGCCTTTGTGAGATGAAGCCGCCAGAAGCCCAATTAAAATCTGCAGGGGGACGAAAGACAAGGTATCAAGTACTTAGCAAATACTCAGCATCTACTGTGCTCCAGACGCCGCCAAATGTTAGCTACAAAGTGAACAGAAAAGACACGGTTTCTGACCTCAAAGAACTCGTATCGGATGGGGAAGACAGATATAAAAAAACACACACGCACGTTCACACGTTCAGGAGCGGGGCAGAAAGCATACGAATCAAGGTTGGAAGTAGGAGACCGTACGGGGCCTCACAGGACACAGGAAGGAGGGTGGGTTTATCTCACGAGCACTGGCAGAAACAAAAAAGGATTGAGAGCAAGAGAGCTTTGTGAGCCCAGGGAGGTTTTAGCCCACTCTCCCGTCTGCCGCAGGGAGAATGAACGGATAGGGCTGACAAGAGACGGGCGGTGTAAGTAGAAGGCTAGTGCGGCCACAATGACGAGGAAGGGCGACGACAGCGGCAGGGAGGGCGGCAAAAACCGGGGTCCCTGAGCCCTGCTGGCGCCCCACCTACCTGGGGCGGGTGGAAGGTGGAGGGCAGCAGAGAGAGCCAGGACCACGACAGACGCTGGTTGAGCTGGCCGCTGGTCAGATGAGAGGCCTCCGGGAGGGGCAGGAGGGTCTTAGCGTCAAAGGCGGCCCAGGCCCTGCACCGGCCTTGGTCTTTCAGGGTGGCCAGAGTAGGGAAAGAGCAAGGGGTCTGCAGCCGCGTGTACTGTCAGGGAGAGCAGAGCAGTCACACCGCGCGCCCCGCGGTACGCTGGCCCTGCCACCCGCCTCGCCTTCCCCGCACACGCTCGTACCTTCTGTAGGGGACAGTGATGTGGATCTTCGAGGATCTCCTTGTGGGCATTGCGACGGCTGCTGCCGGGCGGAGCTAGAACGTCCAGGATGGGGGCCAGAAGCTGCAGCCCCGGGCTGGGGTTCCCAGGACAGGAGTGCTGCAGGAGCTGGTGGTGTCTCAGCACGTGGGGACAGAGCCTTGGCCAGGAGGAGAGGCGGTCATGTCCCCCAAAGGCAGAGGCGCCTCTTCGACGCCCCTGCTCCCCTTTCCCAGGAGGCGTCCTACCCCCCAGGCCCCCAGCCCGGACCCCTGTCCTCACTTGCAGGCCAGCTCCTCCAGTGCCTTGGTGGCCCACAGGTACAGGGGAAGTCCTAGCTGACGTTCCCACACCAGCTGCTCATACAGGGAGGCCCCCTGGGCCTGGTGGAACGACTGAGTCTCGGGCTTCTGGCAAGAGAAGCCCCGGAGCAGGATGGCGCCGTGGAGGCAGGGGGCCAGCACTGGCCTTCTCGTCCCTCCGCCCACGGACTGCAGCAGGTGAACGTCCTGGAGCTGGAGGAAAGCAGGACACGTGAAGAAGCAGAGGTGAAGCCCTCAACTGAACGAGCCCGGCAGAGTCACCGCGGTCCCCCAGCCCGGCCTCCGGGGGAAACGCGACTTCTCCCGCACCGGCACCTCCTCCCAGGCCCCCGCGCCTCGCCCCGTCACAAACCCTCCCCTGCAGAGAGCCCTCACCCCCCACGAGCTCTACTCCGCTTTTCGGCGGCCGGGAGGCCCCTGGCGGGTGCTGGGCCGCCACTCAGCAGCTGCCTGAGACCGTCCTGGCCCCACGCATGTCGTTCGGTCCCAGCATCACCTCCTCTATTCGAAGGCCCTTCCTGACCTGAGCCCAAACTGTTCTTGGCACAAGTCTGCCAACCCCACCCTCCAACACACAGCCTCTTTCTATATTTTTGCTGTAGACGTTCCTATACCCTGCTGCTAGTGCAAAAAAACAAAACAAAACAAAACAAAAAGGCCAGTCCACAAAGGCAGGGGGAGTTGCCGAGAGGACCTCTGAGCCGACCCCTCACCTACCTCCAGGGAGACTCCCGGCCGCACCACCTTCCTGAGGCTGTGGAACTGCTGGTAGGCGAGGCAGAGCGCCAGCTGCCCGTCCACCTCGTAGAGGCCGGCCGGCTGACTCAGCACGCCAGTGACCTTTCCCTGCCAACACGCCAAAGGTCCCGTCGATCGCTATTTCCTCCTTGCTTGGAGACCCGCCTTTCCTGCCCCCCGAACTCTCGGATCTCTCCTTCGCGCTCACCGTGTATGACAAGAGCGTAGAGTTCCGGACAAGAGCTGCTTCCCTGTCCCCGTCCTGGGAGCTGCTGGGCGCGGGGAGTGGCGGGGGGTCAGCCTCCAAGAGGGGTCCATCCAGCTCCAGCTCCAGCTCCCGCACACACTCCGGTCTCAGGGGCAGCAGATGGGAGGAGGGACTGGTCGTCCAAACGCGGTAACAGTGGCCGCGGATCCTGACCACTCGCAAGGCTGTCAGCACATAGGACCTACCAGGCCAGAGGGCTCGGTGCCACACCAGCTGGGCAGGGATCTGGCTCGTGCAGGGGCAGGCAACACGGTACATGAGACGCTTCCCACGACACTGCCCCTCTGCCAGAGTCTCTTTCCATCATGACTTGACTTCCAAGACCTGCTCCTCGTGAAATCTGTTCTGCGTCTTCATCGGTCCTGTCTGCCAGTTAACTCTTAACCTTCTGGATCTCTTCCCTCTCACAGAAGATGCCACATGTTTCCCAATCCCTCCCTGAAGATACAAACCATCCCACCCAAACAGGGAAACATCCCATCCCAAAATTACAGCTTTTGCATTTCCCCATCCCACCTTGTAACGTACAGATGACTCTCATTTATTTAACCCACACGTACGGAGCACATACGTATTCAGTGTTGGAAAAGATGTTAAGGGAAATACAATAGATTGGACCCTCTTTCCCAACATACTTTAAACCACTGGGGAACACAGACACAAACTCAAGTAATGATACGGGGCCATATGCGATCAAGTGTCAAAAACCACACACATTCCGCAAGGTTCTGGGGAAAGAGAGAGGTGAGCATGGGTTGGAATGACCAGGAAGACTCAGTGAAAGAAGCTGGCCCCTGCCCAGGGTCCTGAAGGATGTCTCTGCTTTGTCAAAGCGGAGAGGAGAGAGAAGGGGGATTCGCGCAGGAAGCAACATAAAGATGCCCGAAACTCAGGACAAGCAAGGCAGTGAGAACACGGGCCAAGATGGAGAAGGATCGCTCCTTGGAGTCTCAGGACACAAGATGGGAGAGCCAAGAGGAGAGAAAAAACCCAGAAATGACAAGCTGAAAACTTCATTTTATAAGAAAATGAGAGACGTCAAAAGTACGAAAAGAAAATAAGCCTCGGAGAGCAGGGTATCCTATGGACTGGAGCAGTGTGGTTGTTGAAACTCACGCACCAGGGGAAGACAGACAGTTCTCAAATGCAACAACCTTCTAGGGCCGAGAGAACACACAGCCATTCGCAGGAGCTTTGAAGCCCTCTGCCTACTCGGGACACCTGAACCCCCCGGTCTCCTGTGCTCCACCTCACAGACCTCCATCTCTACTCTGCAACTGGGTGAGACCACCGACCAGAGGCCAGCGACCAGACCGTGGACGTCACGCCTCGTGGCGAGGTATTGCCGAGACCTCACCTAAGCTTACGGCTTGTGCAGGACAAGTAGTTAAGAGCAGTTTGACTGCACAGACGGGTGCCTCTGCTCCTCCCCCACTGCCCTCTGCTCCACAGACTTCCTTCCACCTCTCACCAGGACACCAATCCGCAGCCCCTCTGCCTTCACTCAGACGCCGAGCACTTCTTTCCTCTGTGTGAGTGCCAGGATCTGAACGCAGACCCTGAGCCCTGCCCTGTCGGCCTCCCTTCGCCCCGAGCCTACCAGCAGCACACCAGCACTGCTCTGTTTCCTCAACTCCTCTTCTAAGCCAAAAGCCCCACTTGAGGAAGTCGGGCCCCCGTTACCCCAGTGCCAAACACTCTCCGGCGGGGCCGCTGTTGGGCAGCCTCGTGTCCCCAGATACCTAGCAACAGCAGGGACCCTGAACCTTTTCTTCTCTTTTCAGAGTCCAGTCTTTCATTTTCAAGAGATGATCTCAGCTCCTCCATCACAGAAGAGATTCCCTGGGGTCATCTAGGGTGACAGTATGTCTCCAATATGTCTCCTCCTCAGCCTATAAATATAGCAAGATCACTCCTCCCCTGTTCAGGCCAGCTCTGCCCTGAACGGCATTTCCCGTGGTCTCTAGGGGACGGGAAACAGTCTACTGTAAAGAAAATACAGAGGCTCCTCTATAAGCCAGGACGAAAGACCAGACCAGAAATTTAGGCGGCCTCTAAGCGGTTTTAGTTTTAGTCGTTGCAGGTTCCTTGAACACACTAATAACTGCCACTTAAGCTCATGACACATACGGACACAAGAATTCTGACCGCGCTACACGTTTCAGAACTGCCTTTCCTGACATGCACAGAAGAGAGTCTTTTTAGCCTTTAATGGTTTCGAATGCTTTTGAAACATTATTCAGATAATCATGTGAGTCATAAGACAGTAAGTACCAAGTTTTCAAAAAAGTGCACACTGCAAAAAAATTTCAGGAGGCACACATACTTGGGGCGCCTGGGTGGCTGGGTCGGTCGAGTGTCTGGCTCTTGATTTCAGCTCAGGTCGTGATCCCAGGATCGTGGGATCAAGCCCCAGGCTGGGCTCTGTGCTGAGTATGGAACCTGCTTAAGACTCTTTTCTCCCTCTCCCCTGCCCCTCTTCCCCACTCGTGCTCGGTCTCTCACTCTTAAAAAAAAGAAAAATAAACGCACATATTTGATGTCTTAATGGTGCTAAAACGTATCATTTTCTAATGCAGGGGAAAAACAAGCGATTCTGGCAGGTCTGAAAGAGTCACCCACGGTACACAAGTCATCCACTCAGACGAACTACACAGCAGAAAAGTCTGCCCCCTGCTTCCTGTGCGTCGGAATGATGTTCCCTGGACTCCTCCTTCAACAACGCTGTCCCAGAAAACTGCTCCCCGAGTTGCCTTCCTCTCCTACTGCTCTCTCTCCTGCAAAGAGCCCTGACGGCCCCTCCGCGACTCCACAGCCCGAACGGACCCCAGTCCTCACCTGCACGACGACGGACACGAGGCTGCCAGCTGGCGAGGATCCACCAAGAGACAGGACAAAGTGAGCTTTCTTCTGACTCCTCACCAGAGCGCTCACGCGAACCAGCTTCCCAGCCAGGTTTGGCTGCACACCTCTGAGCTTGCCTCTAAAGAAGGAAGAAAGAGGAGAGGGAAAAGTCCTTTCCATTTCTTTTTCCCTGTAGATGCCTTCCCTTCCGCCATAAATAACCTAGTGGTGATTTAAAATTGCCAAAGCGATCGTTCCGAAGACTCGCTTCAAACTCTTCCTGACCTTAGATGAGGCAAACTTCACTTGAAGACACCCACTCCTGATACCCAGAGAGGCCCCATCGCCCCCCTCATCTGGAACACTCCACCCATCCTGCTCCCAGAACCTTTCTCCCCTCCTCCCACCAGCCCACCCCCTCCTCCCAGCTGCATGGCGCTCTGTCCTCCCCCCCGACAGGGAAGGACTACCTGTGCCTGAGCAGGCGGGAAGCGGTCTCTGGATAGAGAACAGAGAGAGGGCTGAGGGAGCTCGGACTGCTGGTCAGGGGGAGCACTGGCACCGGAGCACTCAAGAGCTCCAAGTGTCCTTCCCCTGAAGAACTCCACCTGGGAGGAGGGAGGTAGCTCCAACTGGGGAACAGAAAGAGATGGCCCAACCAAGAAAGGTCCAGATCTATGAGCTAGAAAAAACCAAGAGCAAGGGTTAGCCAGGACCCTAGCATCCCATCCACCCTTCTCCACCTTTCTTCCCTCAGAGACTTAATTTCCTCGCTCCCTAGATACCATTCTTGTTAGGATCTGAGCATCCGACCTTCACCTTCCTACTCACCTCACAGCCCAGGACACCAGTGTTATCTTTCACATAGAGGTCTCCTTTCCTGCACTCTTGTTCCAAGTCCCCTGACAGGTCTGTTAGTGTCCCTAAGAGTAACAGCCGCTCCCGGGGTAGGGGAGTCCCACTTGGTCCAGCCTCTTGGGCCCAAGCCTGGTATGCATTACTGCTCCAGGACAGGTGGCTGCAGCATGGGAGGTTTTGGTGGGTCTTGAGGTCCTGGACTGAGACAAAGCTGCAGAGGGAAGGGAGCAGAGGTCCTGCAAAGCCATATCCAAGCCTAGAAAATTATCCTTAACCCCAACAAATCCCCCAAGTTCCCAAAGAAAAGTCAACAGAAAACATGGACGAAGAGAGGAGTTTGACTCAAGGGCAAAAGCCCCAAGGGCGGGGACGCTCAGTCGGTTGAGCATCGGATTTTTGATTTCGGCTCAGGTCATGATCCTGGGGTTGTGGGATCGAGCCCTGAGTCAGGCTCCGTGTTGAGCATGGAGTCTGCTTAGGATTCTCTCTCCCTCCCTCTACTCCTCTCCTCAGCTCACTCACTCTCTCTCTAAAATTAAAAACAACCAAGGGGCACTTGGGCGGCTCAGTCCATTAAGCATCTGATTTCAGTTCAGGTCATGATCTCACAGTTCATGAGTTTGGGCCCCATGTCGGGCTCTGTGCAGACAGCTCAGAGCCTGGAGCTTGCTTCGGATTCTGTGTCTCCCTCTCTCTCTCGCCCCGCCCCTGCTCAGGCTCTGTCTCTCTCTGTCTCAAAAATAAACATTAAAAACAAACAACAAAAAAGCCTTAGGGCTAAGAGCCTAAGGACATGAGGATGGGGTCTAGGCCCAAAGACTAGGTAGTAAGGCAGGCAGGAAGAAAGTCGGTGCTGAGTGACATTTTGAACAAGACGGCGCTACAGGGGACCCAGAAACACAAAGGAGTAAAAGAACAGCCCGCGGGCAGGAGTGTGGGGATAACACTGGCCACACTCAGCTCCCCTGATGGCGTCGCGGCTCTTAGCTCCACAGAGAACTCCAGTGCAGCCACCATGGCCTGTGCCTGATGGCTCGACCTCAGTGGCCCCGGCCAGGCTTCCTTCCTGGTCTGGGAGATCACAGAACTCTCGACTGGCGGGGAAGCAGAGGCCGAGACGGGAGTCGCTTTCAAGAGCTCCCCGATCTCAGAAGATGCTTAGGATCGGCCGTTCCCAAGGCAAGTGCTGCAACACCGCCCACCACTGTCCGTGACGAGGCGGAGCGTGGATAACGTGGTAACGGGCGAACTTATCACGGTCGGGACAGATTCACACCTGTAATCCCGTGACCGCACACACTGGCATGCTCACCATCTTCTGAGCAGAAAGAAGAGAAAGGATAAAGACACAGAACGTCGTAACTCACCCTCCTCTGTATCACGAACATGACCCCCGTGTGGGTACCAACAGCGGGGAACGCTGTCCTAGACGGCCCACTCCCCTTCCACACCTGCTTCCTTCTCTCCCACACGGATGTGCACAGCATAAAAGGCAAAGACGGTAACGAGTATGTGTCGAGTCCCTGTTACGTACACACGATACGGGGTCCGTTCCCGCTCAGTGATTCACTGAAGCTTCACCCCAAATCACTGTAAACACTACCAGTGAGGAAACTTTGAGAAGTCAGGAACCCAGGGGCGTAGGTGGCAAAGCCAAGGGTGCCTCGCTCAAACGCCCATGTTCTTTTCCTGTTTCTCTACTGCTCTAACGGCCCGGGACAAAGCAAGTGGAGACACCTTCAGGACAGAGAACAGTAAGGACAGGGGTCACTCTCCCCAGACTCTTCAGGGTCTAGGTCAGGAAACTGAAGGTGAGAACCTCAAATCCTTGCATTTGTCACTGCTCTCCAACTTTCACTGCCTAACATACTGCCTGGCACACTGCAGGCACGTGACCAAGGAGAAAGGAAAAAGACGATTAAAATCTTTGAACCTGTCAAACAATTCCTGTTTGATCCCCACCCACCGTTCTTTACAGACTCACTTCTACGTACCCTGCCATCGATTTTACGTTTATCTTGAAAACAACAAGAAACTTCAAAAAGCTTCCAACTTTCCTAACAATTCCTGACTTCCCTCTTCTCCACTGTTCTGGCAACGCCAGAATCTGGAGAGATTCGGATCTCTTTCGTCTTAGACTGATCACGGAGGCCACGAGGCGCATACTCGGCTCACCTGCGGGAGACTCTACGCCACTGCCAGAGGCTGCACAACCTCCTCTACTAGGACTAATCAGTAAGTAGTTCTCTGTCCCAGGGCCCTTCCCATGTTAGCAGGACGGTTTTCTCCTGAGCCTTCATCCTGTGCTTACATAAACAACGTATTTAACCTTAATGGTTACGGACGTGGACAAGCACTGTAGGAAAAGATGGGAAACCAGAGGCCCATGGATTAGGATGAGGAGAGTTACGCAGGAAGAAAAGTGCCCCCAGGAAAGTGTGTCCTGAGAAATTACTTTGGGATTCAAATAAGACATCATTTCATACCCATCAAAGAGTCAAAAAAAACCCCCATTTTTTTAAACAAACCCCGGATTTGGAAAAGGTTCCGGATGTAGACGTATACCGCTATGTGTATCCGCTGGTGCAACTCCACCCACGGGAAAGCCACGTGCAAACGGCTAGTGAGGCCACTGTGTGCACACCCGCGGAGCCCACACTCCCCTTCAGGACAGTGGGTGCTGCTGGAGAAGGGCAGGGAACCGGATCAGGGTAGAGCGCTTAGGAGACTCCACTGAATCTGTCACGCTTCACTTCTTACAAAGAAGAACTGAGGGGCGCCTGGGTGGCTCAGATCATGATCTCAGGGTTCGTGAGTTCGAGCCCCAGATCACGCTCTGCAACGACAGCGTGGAGCCTGCTTGAGATTCTCTCTCTCCGTCTCTCTCTGCCCCTCTCCTGCTCATTCTCTCTCACGCTCTCTCAGAATAAATAAACTTGAAAAAATGAAAATAAAAAAGAACTGGAGCCAACACGGCAAACGTGAAGGTTTTCAAAAGGTGAGCAGAAGTGCTGACTGTATGATGCAGCCAGCACACTGTTTCGTCGGAGGCCTTCCACACGCAGCACCTTCTCAATGAAGGAAGCAGTGTGTTGATTTACATTCTGGTGGACCAGCATGTGTAGTTACCATCGGCTTATAACAAATCCATGGCTGAGAAAACAATCCAGAATTCTGAAAATGACGTTTCGGATAACAGAGTACAGTTAAGCTGTCTTCTCACCAAAGATCCCTCGCCTTTGCGGAGACAGAGCACAGGGCCGAGTGACATCCAACGGCCATAAGCAGGGTCAGCCCAGGGAAAAAGTATCCTACGCTCGAGTAAGTTTGGGAGATGCCTAATTAAACAAAGCTAAACAGATCTGCACCTTTTTTTATTTTTTAGAGGACAGTGATACGTATATTCACATCATAACAGAATACCATGCAGCAGTAAAAGAGATGAGCTAGAGCCATCATTAGGAGTGAATCTCACGAGCACGAGGCACAAAAAGCAAATCGCAGAGGATATATAAGGTATGGTGCCATTTATATAAAAGCAAAAAGTATGCAAAACTCTACAGTATACTGCTTAGGGACAGACACATGTGCAATAAAAACATACTGGGTGGCTCGGTAGATTGAGCGTCTGACTTCAGCTCAGGTCATGATCTCACGGTTCGTAGGTTCAAGCCCCACAGTGGGCTCTGTGCTGGCAGCATGGAGCCAGCTTCAGATCCTCTGTCTCCCTCTCCCTCTCTGCCCCTACCCTGCACACGAGTGTGCATGCACACGCTCTCTCTAAAATAGACATGAGAAAATACATAGACGTACGTATATATAGAATGTGTATACATTTACATATAAATAAAAACACAGGAATTAACACACCCCATATTTGAGATAGTGGTTCCTTCCGGGAGGAAGTAATTGAATTTCTTTTAAGGCCTTTCAGAGCCTTTAATAAGTTAATGAGCCTTGTGACTTTCCCAGAGAAGGTTATCACACGTTCAGTGTCTCTTAAACTCATTTAGCCATGGAACCCTTTTCTTGTGGTAACTTATTAACACTGCCTTGAACAGTTTAAGAAACACAAGTGTTGTAAAAAAAACAAAAACTAAATCCCTTCAGAAGACTTTAAACTCCAGTTTCAAACACAACTCTTCTGCACTCGCTGACGTCTTAATGCTCCATACCTTAGTTTCCTAATACACAAAAGAATATCAACCTCTCCACCTTGGGGGTCCTTTTTCCAAATTTTCTGTCTTTCCGTCTTCCTCCTTCTTCTCCTTGTCCCTAACAAGACTGATGTCCCTTGACATCAGTCAGTTAAGGAGAACCACAGGTAAAGGAAAGCAGCTTAATGGAGGCTGGAGGAACCTAGCAGAAGGGGCTCGATAGACCTTTTCCTCCCCGTAGCACCGCTTCCCCTCAGGCTTGTCATTTTCCCCATAACTACAGGTCATTCCGTTTCAGTCCCAAAGTTAACTTCCTCTCTTAGAGAGCCCGCCTCTCCTTACCTGTAGCTGAGGGGCAGGGGAAAACCCTGGTTCTTTCCCTGGGACAACCAGATGGTCTTCACACAGTCAATTACCAACTGAGTCAACTGGCCATCGGGCTCCGTGCCAGCTGGACACAGCGTCTCTTGGATGAAGGTCTGGGCAGCCTCAAGCCAGGCCTGCTCCTGAGGAAAGTGAATCTAGTTAAAACATCTTCCTAACCAACCTGCCCACCAATGAAATTTGGGGAATAAAGTAATAAAAAGAGAAATTAAGAGGGCACGTAAATAAAGACAAGCCGCAGAGTCAAGCCATTAGAAGAAACCTTAGGTGTGACGTAATTCAGTCACACCTCAGGTCTTACCTCCTTCTCCTGTAGGTGCCGTGTAATAACCAATTGCACCGCTGGAGCTATGCAGGTGGCCTTACACTGCTCTGTGACACCCCCGTGGGTCTCCCCCAACACCTTGGACATACGTCTAAGATCCATGATCACCAGATGCAATATAGTGGTATCCCATCTTACATGGGGTCTGGTTCTAAAGCCAGCAAGTTGAGAAATACTCAAAATCACCCTTAAAAAAAATCCTTTCAGTTGCTCATAAAGA
The DNA here is from genome assembly GCF_023721935.1 of Panthera uncia. Lineage (NCBI taxonomy): Eukaryota > Metazoa > Chordata > Mammalia > Carnivora > Felidae > Panthera > Panthera uncia. The sequence continues at coordinate 55,780,087 of NC_064814.1, read as the reverse complement.
ATATGACAAGGGGGGGCGGGGTGCCTGGGTGGCTCAGTCAGTTAAGCGTCCGACCTCGGCTCAGGTCATGATCGCGAGATTCGGGAGTTCGAGCTCCGAGTCGGGCTCTGTGCTGACAGCTTGGAGCCTGGAGCCTGCTTCAGATTCTGTCTCCCTCTCTCTCTGCCCCTCCCCACTCTGTCTCTGTGTCTCTCTCTCAAGGGTAAACATTTAAAAAAAAAAAAAGACACGGTATCATACGGTAACAAGTATATTTAAATTTAAACATACCGCATTATAAGCAGTATATAAAAAGGACACAATATAATTAAAAAAAATTTTTTAATATTTATTTTTCAGGGAGAGAGACAGAGACAGAGCATGAGCAGGGGAGGGGCAGAGAGCGAGGGAGACACAGAATCAGAAGGAGGCTCCAGTCTTTGAGCTGTCAGCACAGAGCCCGACGTGGGGCTCGAACTCACAAGCTGTGAGATCATGACCTGAGCCAAAGTCGGATGCTAAACCAACTGAGCCATCAAGCGCTCCTAATTTTTAATCATTTATTTTTTTTCAGTCGAGTATATACACGTGAGTTCCCATAAGCTAAATCAACGTTAAGATATAACCCCACTGGATTTGTTTTCTGCTCTGTCTTTTCAGCTAAGATGTAGGCTTCCTAAGGAGCACATGAACCACTTTATATACCTACCACACATTCTGGACACACAGTTGTCTGTCTATAGATAGCTCTAGAAAAGGGGACCAGTTTGGCCTGCTTCCAATGCTAGTTTCCTTCGTTTTAAAATTCTGACAGAGTTCAACAGTACTGAGGGGCAGGACCTTTATTCCGACCCCCAGTGATAATTCTAAACCATCACAGCTCGATCCCTGTTCCTCCAGGGCCCTTCTATTAACCTTCCGGTCAATCCTCCACATTCAGTCAATCTTTAGCAGCCTGAGAAACCAGTCTTCACGTTCTAGTGACTTCAGCGTTCTTGTAAACAGCCCTACTGCTAAACCTCACCTTCACTCCACCTTCGCCAAACACTGTCACTCATGGCCATGGATATCAAAATTGGGGCACCTAGGGGCGCCTGGGTGACTCAGCTGGTTGAGCGTCTGACTCTTCATTTTGGCTCAAGTCATGATCCCAGGGTTGTGGGATCTGTACCGTGCTGACAGTACAGAGCATGCTTGGGATTCTCTCTCTTTAAAATAAAATGTGAAGGGGGTGCCTGGGTGGCTCAGTCGGTTAAGTGTCCGACTTCAGCTCAGGTCACGATCTCGCGGTCCGCGAGTTCGAGCCCCGCGTCGGGCTCTGTGCTGACGGCTCAGAGCCTGGAGCCTGTTTCACATTCTGTGCCTCCCTCTCTCTCTGCCCCTCCCCTGTTCATGCTCTGTCTCTGTCTCAAAAATAAATAAACGTTAAAAAAAAAAAAAAATTTTAAATAAATAAATAAATAAAATAAAATGTAAGGGGCACCTGGGTGGCTCAGTCAGTTAAGCATCCGACTTCAGCTCAGGTCACGATCTTGCGGTCTGTGGGTTCGAGCCCCACATCGGGCTCTGGGCTGACGGCTCGGAGCCTGGAGCCTGCTTCGGATTCTGTGTCTCCCTCTCTCTGCCCCTCCCCCGCTCATGCTCTGTGTCTCTTTCTCTCAAAAATAAACATTGAAAAAAAATTTTTTTTAAATTGGCCCATGCCATCATTCAGCACTGCCTCACCAACGTAAGGAGAGCCTCACCCAGACTCTCATATTTTCTGTCTTCTTTTCTAGCTCCTGAGGACCTGTCCACTACTTGGCATTGAATATACTACTGTTTTTCAAAGTGTCGCCACTGCCTCGGAATCACCCAAGTTTCTTTTTGTTTTTTAATGTTCTAAGCTATCAGCACAGAGCCCGACGCGGGGCCCGAACTCATGGAACCTCGACATCATGACCTGAGCCAAAGTGGGACGCTTAACCAACTGAACTAACCAGGTGCCCCAGAATCACCTAAGTTTTATTAAAAATGTGAATTCATGGATCTCACATGCTGAATCAGAATCCTGGCAGGAGCGGGGGACACAGAAATCTCTATTTTATTTTTTTTTTAATTTTTTTTTTAACGTTTATTTTTTTAAGACAGAGAGAGACAGAGCATGAACAGGGGAGGAGCAGAGAGAGAGGGAGACACAGAATCCGAAACAGGCTCCAGGCTCTGAGCTGTCAGCACAGAGCCTGACGCGGGGCTCGAACTCACGGACCGTGAGATCATGACCTGAGCAGAAGTCGGTCGCTTAACCGACCAAGCCACCCAGGCGCCCCAAGAAATCTCTATTTTAAATACGCTTCCCCAGATCAGTACTGATAAAGGCTGAAGTTTGAGAACACTATACATTTTTCCCTCAACGACCTCAGCCACTGGATGTCTTTCCTAGCCATCCACAGACGCGAATTTAGCTGAGCTCTATCTCAAGCTCTAATAACATCCGTCTGCCTACCCGATTCTCCACCTCGCCAACGTACAGGCACCACACATCCCAGCACTGTGCTTTTCAAAACAAAAAAAAAAAAAAAAAAAACCACTCCTCTTCCAACGTTCACTAATTGGCAAGTTGCACCCTCAACCAAATAATTCTACCCTGAAACCCCAAGTCCTCCTTTAATGCCTTCCTTTCCCTACGCAAGACCCAAGTCCTTTAGATAGACTCTACCTCCTTTTTTTTTTTTTTTTTAAACTGTCTTCACTTCTGGAACCTCAACATTGCTGCCTTGGTCGGGGTCACCATCCTCTCTCACTGCTTTTCAACCACAGCCTTCTAACTGGTACTCTGCACCGCTACCTCAGGAAAGGAAAACTCCAATCGCTCTTCTGCTTAAAACCCTCCACTAACTCCCGATTATCCTCAGTTTAGGGTCGCTATTTAGCAAGACTTCTAAGACGGTCAGCTCTCACTCCTCCATCACCACCCAACTGAACTTGAGTTTTTCAGAGATCCCTGTTTCTATCTCTTGCTTCTGAACATGTCTTTGCCTCCGCCTTGAAACCTCTTTCCAGCGCTTTTTTTGCCTGGCTAACCCCTACGTGCGCTTCGGGTCTCAGACGTTTTTTCTCGATCGTCGTTATTCCTTCACCCTGCAGCTGCGTCAGGGGCCTCCCCCCCGGAACCCTCAGCCCCACCGAGCTCCACGAGTCCGCTCCCGGCTTCGCCACGGGTTGGAAGCCTGCAGAGTGGGCGGAGACGTGTCCAAGGCTCCCAGCTGGCGCCCCGGGAACAAACAAACACATTCGCAGAAACCAGCGACGGTGGGAGGAAGGACAGCCTCCCAGGCCCCCCTCGCCCGGGCGCGGCCGGGGAAGGCAACGGGGGCAAAGAAACACGGTGGAGGGAGCAGGAGAAAGGGGAGAATCCGGGCACACGAGGAAAAAGGGACGAGGGACGGAGGACGGCACTCACGGAGTCGGGAGCCGGAGCCGTGGCGGCCTCCATGATGCGCCCGAGGCTACGCCCAGGGAGAGCCCGCGAACGGCCGTCGCGCGAGGGCTCTCGGGAAGGCCGCTCCGTGACGTCATCGGTGGGCGCGGCCGCGGCTCCGCCTCCGGCTCCGGGTGTCGCTGCGCAGCCGCGGTGACTCTGGTCCCCACCCCTCCCCCCCCAAGCCGTGCTCGCCCGTGGCTTCCTGTCTGGCCTCCCCCGGAACGGGCTCTAGCGCAGGTGCTCGAACGCCGCCCGCCTGGTTGGTCGCTCCTAAGCATCTTTCGATCTCCCTGATCTTACCAACCAGAGAGAGCTGTCTCCTCTTTAGTGCAGCCTGAGCACATCATTCATACTTATGTGACGGCCTTGACTCACTGCTGTAATTGTTTCTCCGCTATGCTGTACCTAGAAGCTTTATCCTACTTATTGTTTTTCTGTGTATCCTGGTGCCTAGAACAGTGATTGTTGCTAATAAGAGCTGGGGGCGTCTGGCTGGCTCAGTCGGAAAAGCATACGACTCTTTTATTTTTTTAATTTTTTTTCCAACGTTTTTTATTTATTTTTGGGACAGAGAGAGACAGAGCATGAATGGGGGAGGGGCAGAGAGAGAGGGAGACACAGAGTCGGAAACAGGCTCCAGGCTCCGAGCCATCAGCCCAGAGCCTGACGCGGGGCTCGAACTCAGGGACCGTGAGATCGTGACCTGGCTGAAGTCGGACACTTAACCGACTGCGCCACCCAGGCGCCCCACGACTCTTTTATTTTTTAAGTTTATTTTTGAGACAGATTGAGAGAGAGAGGAGGGGAGAGAGAGAGAGAGTGCCAAGCAGGCTCCGAGCTGTCAGCACAGAGCCCGATACAGGGCTCAAATTCAAACTGAGATCATGACCTGAGCTGAAACCAAGAGTCAGATGCTTAACCCACGGAGCCATCCAGGCACTCCCTGGGTAGAGATTACTCACATAAAACTTTAAACCATGTCTTTCTTTGAAATATATATGCATATGAACTGGGTAAATATTTGTGGCTCAACTAATGAAAGCCTTTTGCTCTTTCTACCTCAGTCAATCAACCAAGCATTCCCTGGCTTCGTAGGCAGTGAGTGAACAGAATTCAGGCAACTATGCACCAGGCACTGGGAGGGGAAGACAGGAGATTAGAAAGGTAAAGTGAGGAGGTTGGGGGAATATGCGAGAGAAGTAAAGGGGGTTAAGGGGTACAAACTTCCAGTTATAAGTCACAGGGATGAGTCACAGCATAGAGAATATAGTCAATGATATGGTAACAGCTTTGTGCTGACTTACCATGGTGAGCATTTCGTAACGTATATGATTTCTGAATCACTCTGTTTGATTGAAACTAATAATAGTATTGCATGCCAACTATACTCCAACTAAAAATTCAAACTTTAAGAAAAAATAAAATAAAGTACAGCGAAAGAGGGGCATTTAAAGTTGTAAACTTGTAGCAGCTTCCGGTTGTTTTTGGAACAAGATAGTAGAATATTCTAAGTATGAACATTGTAGGGGCTCCTGGGTGGCTCCGTTAAGCGTCGACTTCTGCTCAGATCATGACCTCGCGGTTTGGAGTTCGAGCCCCATGTTGGGCTCTGTGCTGACAACTCAAAGCCTGGAGCCCTGCTTCAGATTCTGTATCTCCCTCTCTCTCTGCCCCTTCCCCGTTCATGCTCTGCCCCCTCCCACTCAAAAATAAATAAACATACAAAAACACTGTAGACAATAAGAATGCTCTAGACATCATTTAACAGGAGAACATAGGCTTTAATTCTACAACTTAAGGTATCCCCTAATTCAATTGCACATTCGATGCAAGCTCTCTATTCCTGCAGTGCATTGCAGTGACAAATTGTGTAGAAAGTGAATCTTTGCAGTCACTCCCCGTGATTACATTAGATATGTTTCTTGCCTTTTCACCGAAACAACAAATTCCCCCCAAAACACCCTTGTTAAAACGCCTGTCAAAGCCTGAAGTCCCAAACCTCATCATTCCTTTTGCTTTCAATGTTTTCTGGACTCTGGAAGACTCCCTGTAGTTACCAAATCCATGAAGATATGCCCTACATCCTGGGATTTACTTTTGATGGTTCACAGGAGGGAGCATTGAGTTTCAGTGACAGTGATCAGAGGAAGTTGTACTTCTCACCCTCACCACCCTCCCTTCACCGGTGTCATTTAAATGTCAGGCTAATCTGGCGGCAGCATGCAAAAACCAAATGAGAAGGGCACAAGAGAATAACAGGACACTGAAATAGATCATGCTTGATTTAATAAGCATCTTAAAGGAAAAGGATGGGAGAGGGGAAGATGTTAGGGAAGCATGGAGAAGAGTGGTTGGTCTGTCGCACAGGGAAGGAAGTGTGGTGCTGTCCTCTAGACCTGGTGATTTTGAACAGGCTGTTCTTGTCCAAGGGGCAGCTGGATATATGGGACCAAAGTCAGGAGAGGGATTAGAACCCAAAGGATAAGTCTGGAAGTCACTATATGGAGGTGAAAGCTGAAAACTTATGATACACCGGGAATACTAAAATGTTGGGGAGAGGTGCCTGGCTAGCTCAGTTGGTAGACAGGTGACTCTTCATCCCAGGGTTGTCAGTTCAAGCTCCACGTTGGGCAAGAAGCCTACTTAAAAAAAATAATAATAATAACACAAGAAAATGTGAAGTAAATAGGATCAGAGAGAGAGCTGAGCAAACTAAGGCTCCTGGAAGGCTCTGGAAGGTACGTACTGGGTGGAGCCAAGGAGCGCCTAAAGGGAAAGAAACCAAGAGGTGCTCAGATGTCGAAAGATTAATACATGGCCTCTGTCAGAAGTGAGCCCTGAGAAAACTCATTTCAATAACCTGGAACTTCACACATCAAACAGGTAGCAACGATTATATCTGGGGCACGGCTGGAATTAGGGTGAATGAACGTTTGAAGTATCTCCATAAGTTTTGCACCCAGGTACTCACTTGCCTTACCTTCCTCTTGGCCCCTGTATAGCAGAGGGGAATAAATAAGGAAACAGATGAGGATCAAGACTTTCACCTTTTGCTCTAAACATTTCTCTGTTAAAGATTCATTAAAAAGACCTTTGGGCCATTGGCCCTGGCACAGTTCTCTAGCTTACTTGCCGTCAGGCTTCAGGCAAGATTTAGCTAATGAGAGGCAGAAACAGTTTGTGTGGGAACTTGGCCCGAGAGAAAACCCAATGTTTATTTCCTTTCTCTTTCAACACTGTAGTTGTGCCCTCGGATGCCCTTTCATGGCTGCACCTCTCAGCTGATGGCACTCTTCCCTCCTTTGTCCCTTTAAGCCTACAGGTGGTAAGCACTTTCTGCCGTTGCCAGGCTCTGGATGCCCCCACCCCCCACTGTACTTTGTTAGTTCCCTTAATCCTGCCCGTATCTCTGTAAAATACACTCTATTGAATTCCTGTTGTTAGACCTTTTCGAGTGTGCCATCCATATTCTGATAGGATCCTCACTGATACAAACCATGTATTTATGTATTACGAGGGTTTAAAAAAATGCACAAAAAAATGTGTACATACGTAGAAAGTGCCAAGTGACAAAACCAGGTAACAAGTCGTTGCGAGGAACCTCAGCTCCCACATCTGTACACCAAGGGTTTTTGTGAAGATCAAACGAGATCCTGTCAAGTGCCTCAACGGGCGTTTCGTGAATGTCTTCCTATTGTTGTCATTGTTACTGTCACTGGCGAGAGTGTGGAAATTAAAAATGTAGGCCTCCCACTCTGCTAAGAATTAAGTAAATCTAGGGGCGCCTGGGTGGCTTGGTCAGTTAAGCATCCGACTTCGGCTCAGGTCATGATCTCACGGTCCGTGGGTTCGAGCCCCGAGTCGGGCTCTGTGCTGACAGCTCAGAGCCTGGAGCCTGTTTCAGATTCTGTGTCTCCCTCTCTCTCTGCTCCTCCCCTGTTCATGCTCTGTCTCTCTCTGTCTCAAAAACAAATAAACGTTAAAAAAAAATTAAAAAAAAAAGAATTAAGTAAATCTATTCATTTATTAAAGAAAAAAGTGAAAGAAAGCCAAAGTAGGAGGGAGAGGGAAACTGAGTCCTGGACAAGGACGATGCTTCTCGTTCCGTTTCCTGCATTCAAAGTTCCTGTCTCCGTCACGGTTTACACGGGCACCGGGGAGGGCAGGCCATGGGACCTACCGTATTTCCAAAAAAAACAAAAACAAAAACAAAAACAAAACCCCCAAAACCAAGAACTCGGCCCATTATTGAGCTACACAAGCTGGGGGGGGTGCGAGGGGGGGCGGGGGAGGAAGGTACCGGAAGTTGGCTCGGCGGCCCCGCCCACGGGAGTGAGCCCCGCCTCTTCCGGGCTCCACGGGCGGGCTTTCTTTCGAGAACCTCTGGACCCGAGATCGTGGACTCCACGTGCGTATGGCTATCACGCGTCAGTCCTGACACCTTGTTTGCCACACCCTTTCGCCACCCTCTCCAGGTCTGACTCAGGCCGCGTCCGTGTCCCTAGCGGGCCCGGCCCAGCTGTGTCCAGCAGCGGCGCAGTCGTGCGACCTTGCGCGCCTTCCCGAGCCGCGCGGCAGGGCACACTCCCCGCGTACCCTCAGCCCCTCTCGCCCGGAGCGCTCGGCCAACGCAAAGCCTGGGACCTCCTCGATTATGTCATGCTAGCCGTTGGGGATGCAGCCCTGCCGTGGGCAAGCCTGTCCCTGAGCTCTTGGGGCTTCTGTTTACGGAGTGATAGACGAAAGTCAGATGGCCCACGTGTGATAATCCCTATAGGAAGGACGGTATAAAGGACAACTGGGAGGGGGCCCAGCTTCAGAAAAGGGTGATCAGAAGCGGGTGGGGAGCGCTGAGAAAGGCGGGGATCGAGACTGATCGGTCAGGAGCATCATCGTTCACGGAAATGAGGCCTGGCCCGAATGGAGATTTTGGGCTAGTGGGGCAGGTAGAGCTTAAAATGAATTAAAATGTCAGGTACTGATAAGCACTGGATTAATAATCATTTAAGTTAATCATATATAATTCTAAAGCTTATATTTTATAATTAATTAAATTTACATTAGTTGTAATTCACTTTAATTATGACTAATTAGGTTATATGCAAATATTAAACATTAAATTAGGCTTTCCTGGGTGGCTCCGTCGGTAAAGTGTCCAACTCTTGATTTCAGCTCAGGTCATGCTCTCAAGGTTCGTGAGTTTGAGCCCCGCATCCAGCTCTGTGCTGACACCACCAGAGCCTGCTTGGGATTATCTCTCTCCCTCCCTCTCTCTCTCTCAAAATAAATACACTTGAAAAACAACCTAAATTAATTAAATAAAACAGGGCTGTCTGAGAGGGGCTAGTTCAGAAGGGTGGATCAAGGAAGTCCCTTCCAAGAAGGTGATTTCGCCAGGAATCTAAGTCACAAAAGTGCTAGCTGTGCAAATATCCACGTGAGAAAAATACCTTCCAGAACTGAGATTGACAAGTTAAGAGAAATAGAAAAGAAGCCAGTGTGGTGGGGCCTTGTGGATGAAAAAGAGTGTGGCATAAGATAGGGTTGGAGTAGTGGGCAGTGGCCAGACTAGGAAAGCCAGGTACTGGGTTGGAAGGTTTTTACCACGTGTGACGAGAAGCCATGATCTCATTGATGTTGAAATATGCCAAGTGGCTGGTGGCTAGGGCGGGAGTGGGATTGGGGTGCTATTCAGGAGGTCCCAAGTGAGTGATCGTAGTGACAGATGGTAACAGGTGATGGAAGGATGTGGACAGATCCGGGGATATGTTTGGAAAGGGCTTTGCTGGCAGATTGGGTATACAGAGAGGGCTCAGAGAAAGAAGAATTAAGGTAGACTGTATTTTTGGCTTGAGCAGCTGGTTTGTTAGTGTTGACCGGAGGGAGAAAACTGGGAGAATAGCAGGTCTGGAGGAGTGAGGAATCAAAATTTCTGTTTTGGCCAAAACGGACAATCATCTGTGTTTATGGCACATCTATGTGGAGATGTCACATAAGCATTTCATTTTATTATTATATTTTGTTTTATTACTTTTTATTGTTTAAGTTTTGTTAATGTTTATTTTTGGGAGACAGAGACAGAATGAGCGGGAGAGGGCAGAGAGAGAGAGAGAGGGAGAGGGAGACCCAGAATCAGAAGCAAGGTTCCAGGCTCTGAGCTGTCAGCACAGAGCCTGACGCGGGGCTCAAACCCATGAACCGCGAGATCGTGACCTGAGCCGAAGTCGGACACTCAACAACCGACTGAGCCACCCAGGCGCCCCGCATTTTATTATTATATTTTAAAGATTTTATCTAGATGTAATCTCTCCACCCCACGTGGAACTCGAACTCACAAGAGTTGCACGCTCCACTGACTCAGCCAGCTGAGCGAGCACCCCAGTCATGTGAGCATTTTAACGTGCTGCTTTGGAGTTTCAGGGAGAGTCAAGATTGAGTTAAGTTAGGGAATCTGTTGGCAGATAGCAACTCAAATAATATGAAATTGCCATTTTTGGTTAAAAGAAATGGTTGAATGCTGGCATTTTCAGTTGCTCAGTCTACCAGACGGTATTTAAAGCCACGAGTTTGCACAAAGTCACTTAGGAAGAGCATGTAGAGGGAAGAGAATGAAGGGCAGGTTCCCAGCAGGTGCCTCAGAAGGCAGAAGAGTGTCAGAAGAATGGTGTCATCTGACTTCCCCAGCTGGGCCCAGTCCGGCTCATCCTATAGATTGACACTTCGATGCTATTTTTCCCTGAAAGTCTTTCTTAATTCCTAAAGTGCTAGGTTGGTACCCACAGTCTCTTGGCCCTAACCACAGTGGCCCGGAAACGTTTGAGTCCTTGCCTGTCTCCCTCAATAAAATGTGATCTGTACAAGGGCGGAAATGGTTTCTGTGTTACTCATAGTTATGTTCCTAAGACCGTGCGTGGGGGCCCGGCGAGGAGCGTGTGTCGAGAATGTCCCTGTTCCTACATTTTGCAGGATTAATTAAGACCCCCAAGCTTCCGTTTTTCAGAGTACCTCTGAACATGCCCCTCTCTCCCCCACCCCATCCCTAATGCCTCCAAGGCCTCATCTGTCTTTGGAATGTGAAATCAGTTTGACAGGTTATAGTGGGTGTTACTTTTTAGGAACCTAACTCCTCTCTCCAGTACGGGACACCTGCAGAGATGCCCTCAGTCCTTCACTTCTATGTCCGTCCCTCTGGCCATGAGAGGGCGGCCTCTGGACACACGCGGAGGAAGCTGCAAGGGAAATTGCCAGAGCTGCAGGCTGTCAAGACCGAGCTGTGCTACAACGTGAACTGGACAGGTTGGGCCACGTATCGGACTCTTGGGGGAGGTCTACCAGGCCGGGGGCCGTGTCTCAAGGTATCCTTGCCCTGTCCCTCCGTGCAGCCGACTCCCTCCCAAGCGCCGAGGAGATGAAGAAGCTCACGTGGCTCTTTGGCTGCCCCTTGTTACCGGGTGATGTTGCCCAGGAGTCCTGGCTCCGTTCTGACTCCAGCGACCTACTGCTGGAGGTTGGGCCCAGGCAAGTGTCTCAGCCCAGGGCGATCCACTCCGTGTTCTCAGGCATTCCTCCCTTGCAGGCACACTGCCCACCCCTTCTGCTTCCATTCCTCTCCTTCCTCCCATCTCGATCCTTGGCGGATCTGTACTCCCTTCGTTCCGTCCTTCTCCCTGCCCGGAACGCCACACCCCACCCGGAAAGCCACTGAAACCGGGGCTCTGGGGTCCTAACCATCCGGCCCACTCCTCAGGCTGAACTTCTCCACCCCAGCCTCTACCAACGTCGTGTCCGTGTGCTGGGCCGCGGGGCTGGGGGCTGTGGATCGCGTGGAGACTACCCGGCGCTACCTGCTCTCGGTGAGGCCCGAGATAAAGAGATGAGGTCCTGAACTTTACGGAGATAGTAAAGGAGAAACGGGGAGGAGCTCTTGGCTTTAGGCCTGTCCTGTTTGCAAGTTGTTCACTGCCTGAGGCTACCCGGTCGAGGGCTGAACGGGACAGAAGGCCAGCCTGTGCGCCCCTTATGTGGACTCGTGCCTGGCAGGGGCGTGTTCTAATCAGAACACGGGCACCACGGAGACAGCAGTGGGCTGGCCCTGCGTGACTTAGAGGACCGGGGTGCACCATTTTGTCCACTCTTCAGCTCTCCGCCCCCTGCCCTCTGCGTGTGTCTCCGCCCCTAGTTTGCCAAGCCCCCTTCCTCTGAGACGAAGACCCTGGCTCTGGCTGCCCTGCATGACCGGATGACGGAGCAGTACTTCCCGCGGCCCATCCAGAGCTTCTCCCTTCGGAGCATGTCAGCACCTCTCAACGGCCGGATCGACATCCTGGCAGAGGGCCGGCGTGCCCTGGAAAAAGCCAACCAGGAGCTAGGTGAGCAGGGGTGCCCGGGAGGCAGGCCCCGGCGAGGCCAGTCGGGATGCCGGGACCCGTGACGGTGGGGGCCCGCACCCCACCGTCCGCTCTTCCCGTGGTTGTCTCCTAGGCCTGGCCCTAGACTCCTGGGACCTGGATTTCTACACCAAACGCTTCCAGGAGCTAAAGCGGAACCCCAGCACCGTGGAGGCCTTCGACCTGGCTCAGTCCAATAGGTGGGAAGGAATGGGGGCCATCCTGATGTCTGAGCCCGTGGAGGTTGGAAGGGGAGGGCGCAGGGACTCGCCTTCACGGCTGTCTTTTGGCACGGGGGCGTCCCCGAGTCTGTCTGGGGGCCCGGGCTCCACGTCCATTGCAGTCGTCTCCATTCACGTCTTGACACCCTACTCACTTTGAGTCTGAGCGGTCCACAGTGAAAGAACGTTTGAGGCTTGTGGGCTTGGGAATCTGGCGTGACCTGTTATCTGAGTGAGGGCTGGCTGTACCGTAACGGTTGCTGACGCTGGTGGGGAGAGCCGGCACGGTGTGCGAAGTGACCCGTGTTTCTGCCGGCCCTCCCCCCGCTCCCCCGTCACCCCTGCAGCGAGCACAGCCGACACTGGTTCTTCAAGGGCCAGCTCCACATGGATGGGCAGGAGATGACGCACTCCCTGTTTGAGGCCATCATGAGCACTCAGGCGTCCTCGAACCCCAACAACGTCCTCAAGTTCTGTGACAACAGCAGGTGGGCTGGGTCCTAGGCTGGGGTGGCCTCGGGTCCAGGAGAGGGGAGGCCCCAAGCCTTCACGGGGTAAGCGCAGACCCCAGGAAGGAAGCAAGGTCCAGAACCAATGTGTCCACAGCGCAATCCAAGGGAAGGAGGTCCGATTCCTACAGCCCGAGGACCCCACGCGACCAAGCTGCTTCCGGCAGCAGCGGGCGCTGAGACATGTCGTCTTCACGGCGGAGACCCACAACTTCCCCACAGGTGAGCTGGGTCCTGGGGACAGGTGAGGGAGCTCGGAGTGTAGGGTAGAGTGAAGGTCCTCGGCTGGGTCTGGGAAAACAGACAGGCTGGTTGTCCTGAGTTTTAATGGAGTGGGCAGGGCTGGGGTCTCTCTCTGTGGTACCCATACCTCTCCCCCGTCTCTTTACAGGAGTAGCCCCCTTCAGTGGGGCGACCACAGGCACCGGGGGCCGGATCCGAGATGTCCAGTGCACGGGCCGTGGCGCCCACGTGGTGGCTGGGACTGCTGGCTACTGCTTTGGAAACCTGCACATCCCAGGTCCTGCCTCTTTGCTCCCTGCCGTCCCTTCCCTGTCCCGGCAGGCCTGGAGCACCTCTGTTTCTTAAGGTCATCCTGGGTGCCTTTTCTTGGGAGGCAGGGCTCCAGTGTAGCTGGCCTTTCACGGACTGTGGCCGTGAGGACTCTTAAGCCCAGGGGAGACCCAGGTGCCCAGATAGGCTTTGCAGAACTGCAATGTTCTTTCTTTTTTTTTAAGTTTATTTATGTTTTGAGAGAGACCTCAAGCATCAGTGGGGGAGGGCAGAGAGAGATGGAGAGAGAGAGAATCCCAAGCAGGCCCCGCGCTCTCAGCACAGAGCCCAACTCACGGCTCATGGAATCATGGCCTGAGCCAAAACCAAGAGTCTGATGCTTAACCGACTGAGCCACCCAGGCGCCTCCTGCAGTTTTCTTTATAAAATAGCATCTGCTCAGCAACGAAACATGGTGTTGGGTCAGTCTCAATGATCACCACCTGCCCCCAAAGTCTAATTTCTTAGAGAGCCCTAAGAACTCTGATCCCAAGACTCAAGAAAGGCTGGTGTGGGAGGTGGGGAACAAGATCGGCGCTTAATCACAGGCTCTACACCTCCTTGAGATAGAACTTCCAGAAGCAGGACATTCCACCCACACGGACGGTCCTTGGTGGATTAGACTCTTCCCAAAGGACCCTGGCGCCTCTGTCGTCTTTTTTTTTTTTTTTTTTTTTAACGTTTATTTATTTTTGAGACAGGGAGAGACAGAGCATGAACAGGGGAGGGTCAGAGAGAGGGAGACACAGAATATGAAGCAGGCTCCAGGCTCTGAGCTGTCAGCACAGAGCCCGACGCGGGGCTAGAACTCACGGACGGCGAGATCGTGACCTGAGCCGAAGTCGGCCGCTTAACCAACTGAGCCACCCAGGCGCCCCTGTCTTCTGTCTTTACAGCCAACCTTCCCCTTTCCTTCCAGGTTACAATTTGCCCTGGGAGGACCCAAGCTTCCAGTATCCTGAGAACTTTGCCCGACCCCTGGAGGTCGCCATTGAGGCCAGTAATGGGGCTTCTGATTACGGCAACAAGTTCGGGGAGCCAGTGCTGGCCGGTGAGGCTGGGGGTGTGGGGGTTAACGGGCACCTAGTACTAGAGGGGGGGTGGGGTGAATGACTGAGTGAGCGCTGGGTTGTGGGGGGCGGTACTGACTGGCCTCTGTCCCCACTGCCTGTGGTGTCCACGCTCCAGGCTTCGCCCGCTCCTTGGGCCTCCAGCTCCCGGACGGCCAGCGGCGTGAGTGGATCAAACCCATCATGTTTAGCGGGGGCATTGGGTCCATGGAAGCTGAGCATGTGAGCAAGGAGCCCCCAGAGCCAGGTAAGAGCCCACCCCCCTTCTCCATATCCAGCCGGCTTTGTCCGCAGCACCCAGCAGCTGCTGGAGGGGAATTTAGAGGCTACGCTAGGGTTCGTTTTTATGTGTTTATTATTTATTTATACACACACGCACATATTTTTTTTTTCTTATTCTCAAGTTATTTAACATACACTATGGTCTTGGCTTCAGGAGTAGAACCCAGTGATTCATCGCTTACATACAGCACCCAATGCTCATCCCAACAAGTGCCCTCCTCCATGCCCATCACCCATTTTCCCCACACCTATCAACCTTCAGTTTGTTCTCTGTATTTAAGAGCCTCTTACGGTTTGCCTCCCTCTCTGTTTATATTTTTCCTTCCCTTCCCCTGACGATCAAGGGGTTTGTTTTTAATCTCCCAGCTCCTGTGTCTTCTCCCCAGTGTAGGTTTTCAAGGCAGGACGGCGCTTTATGCCCATGGGGCCGTCTCCGTCTGTGTTGCCCCTGTGTGCACCTGTTTCCTTCTACCCGCCAGGGGCCTGCCCTGCTAAGTCGAGGCAACCAGCGCTGTCCTCCAGGGGCTTTTATCTGCTTGCTCGGTTCAGGTGGGCAACCATTTGTCAGGCCCCACCCTGTGCTGGATCGTGGGGTACGATCAAGATACGAACCAGGTCCCGTGTATTGAATAGGTGACCCAGTCACATGGTTCAGAATTTAAAAGGCAAAAAAGGTTATACAGCAAAAACTGTCCTTCCCTTGACCTCCAGCCACCATGTTTCTCTCCCTAGAGATAATCACTGTTAACCAGTTACTTGCGTACCTTACTGGAGATATTTCCAGCATATATAAACAGACCTGGGGCGCCCAGGTGACTCAGTCGGTTAAGCACCTGACTTTTGATTTCGGCTCAGGTTATGTTTTCACAGTTCGTGAGACTGAGCCCCGCGTCGGGCTCGATGCGAGCGTGGAGCCTGCTTGGGATTCCCTCTCTCCCTCTCTCTGCCCCTCCACTCATGCGTGCTAAAAGGAAAGAACTTGTTTAAGAAAACAGACCTATATGAGGGCACCTGGTATGCTCAGTCGGGTTAAGCGTCCGACTTCGGCTCAGGTCATGATCTCATGGTTTATGAGTTCGAGCCCCTTGTCGGGCTCTGTGCTGACAGCCCAGAGCTTGGAGCCTGCTTCCGATTCTGTCTCCCTCTCTCTCCGCCCCTTGTCTGTTCCCGCTCTGTCTCTCTCTCTCTCAGAAATAAATAAACATTTAAAAAAAAAAAAAAGGGAAAGAAAACAGTCCTATATGTATATTTATCCCTTTTTTTAGATAAGGAACATATGTGCACACTTCTGTTTTTTAATAAAATAGAGATGTAATTTGTGTATCATAAAGGTCACCCTTTTTTTTTTTTTTAATTTTGTTTAACATTTATTTATTTTTGAGACAGAGAGAGACAGAGCATAAACGGGGGAGGGTCAGAGAGAGGGAGACACAGAATCTGAAACAGGCTCCAGGCTCTGAGCTGTCAGCCCAGAGCCCGACGCGGGGCTCAAACTCACGGACCGCGAGATCGTGACCTGAGCCGAAGTCGGCCGCTCAACCGACTGAGCCACCCAGGCGCCCCTCCGTGTAACTTTTTGAAAAATGGCCAGACTGTTTTCCAAAGCAGCTGGACCCTTTCACGCTCCCCCCAGCAATGTAAGAGGGTTCTGATTTCTCCACATCCTCACAAAGTCTTGTTGATCTTTTTTGATTCTAACCATCCCGTGTCATAAAGTCGTGTCTCGTTGTGGTTTTGATTTGCGTTTCCCTAATGACTGATGACGTTGAGACTCTTCATATGCGTTTGTATGTCTTCCGTGGTGAAATGTCTGTCTGGATTCTTTGTCCATTTTTTTTTAAATTAATTAATTTGTGAGAGACAGAGTGTGAACGGGGGAGAGGTAGAAAGGAAGAGAGAGAATTCTAAGCAGGCTCTATGCCCAGCGCAGAACCCAATGCGGGGCTTGATCTCACAACTGAGATCATGACCTAAGCCAAAACCAAGAGGCAGACATTTAGCCTACTGAGCCATCCAGGCACCCCTCTTTGTCCATTTTTATTTTATTTGTTTTTATTAATTTTTTAAATTTACATCCAAGTTAGTTACCATATAGTGCACTAATGATTTCAGGAGTAGATTCCCGTGACTCATCCCCTACGTATAACACCCAGTGCTCGTCCCAACAAGTGTTCTCCTTAATGCCACTTGCCCATTTAGCCCATCCTCCACCCATAACCCCTCCAGCAGCCCTCAGTTTATTCTTTTTCTTTGATTATTTTTAAATGGTTTTTTCTTTAATTTATTTTTGAGAGTGAGAGAGCATTAGTGGGGGAGGGGCAGAGAGAGAGGGAGACCCAGAATCGGAAGCAGGCTCCAGGCTCCGAGCTGTCAGCACAGAGCCCAACGTGGGGCTCGAACCCACAAGGTGAGACCATGACCTGAGCCGAAGTCGGACACTTAACTGACTGAGCCACGCAAGCGCCCCAGTTTACTCTTTATATTTAAGAGTAAATCCCTTATGTTTTGTCCCCTTCCCTGTTTTTATATTATTTTTGCTTCCCTTCCCCTATGTTCTTCTGTTTTGTATCTTAAATTCCACGTATGAGTGAAGTCATATGATACTTGTCTTTCTCTGACTAATTTCGCTGAGCATAGTACCCTCTAGTTCCATCCATGTTACTGCAAATGGCAAGTTTTCATTTTTTTTACTGCCAAATAATGCTCCATTGCCTACATATACCACATGTTCTTTATCCATTTGTCTGTCGTTGGACATTTGGGCTCTTTCCACACTTTGGTTATTGTCGATAGTGCTGCTATAAACATGGGGGTGCATGTGTCCCTTCGAAAGAGCACACTTGTATCCTTTGGATAAATACCCAGTAGTGCAATTGCTGGGTCGTAGGGTAGTTTTATTTTTCATTTTCTGAGGAACCTCCATACTGTTTTCCGGAGCAGCTACGCCAGTTTCTTTGTCCATTTTTTTTTTTTTTTTTTTTAACGTTTTACTTATTTTTGAGACAGGGAGAGACAGAGCATGAACAGGGGAGGGTCAGAGAGAGGGAGACACGGAATCTGAAACAGGCTCCATCCAGGCTCTGAGCTCTCAGCACAGAGCCCGACGCGGGGCTCGAACTCACGGACCATGAGATCATGACCTGAGTCGAAGTCGGCTGCTTAACCGACTGAGCCACCCAGGCGCCCCTCTTTGTCCATTTTTAAATTGGGTTGTCTTTTTTGTGTAGTTATAAGAGTTTTATATATTCTAGATGCTAGACTTTTATCGGGTAGGTACATGATTTGCAAATATATCCTATTCTGTGGGTTGTCTTTTTACTTTCTTCGTGGTGTCTTATGAAACCCCAATGTTTTTAATTTTGGTAAAGTCTGGTTTATCTATTTTTTCTTTTGCTGCTTATGGTTTTGATGTCACGACTAAGAAATCATCGCCTAAGCCAAAGTCCTTAAGATTTACAGCGGTGTTTTCTTGTAATATTTTTTATAGCTTTTAACCCTTATGTTTAGGAAGTCCTAAAGATTCACAGCTGTGTTTTTTGTATATTATTTTTATAGTTTTTAGCTCTTACATTTAGGTTTCTGATATGTTTTGAATGAATTTTTGTATATGGTGTGAGGTAGGAGTCTAACTTCTCCCTTTTATATGTGGATATCCAGTTGTCCTAACACCATGTTTTGAAAAGACTATTCGTACCTTCTTGAATTGTCTTGGGACTCTTGTCAAAAATCAGTTGGCCAAGGGGTGCCTGGGTGGCTCAGTCGATTAAGCGCCCGATTTCGTCTCAGGTCATGATCTGGCAGTTCATCGTTTTGAGCCCCATGTTGGGCTCTGTGCTGACAGCTCAGAGCCGGGAGCCTGCTTCAGATTCTGTGTCTCCCTCTCTGCACCTCCCCCGCTCACACTCTGTCTCTCTCTCTTTCAAAAATAAACATTAAAAAAATTTTTTTAAAGAAAGGTCAACAGTATTTCCTCTCTGGTAATACAAATAATACTGCAGTGTTTAATGTTGTACATAGGTGACTTTGCGCCTACGTGAATAAATCCGGAGCGTGAATTCCTCAAAGTGTATTTATCCAAAGAACACTTGCGTTTGTAATACTGATTGCTGTCCCGGTCTGTCTGCTTCCCTGTATCCTTAACTTATTCGTGCTGACGCTTGTGTGGGATCCTGACGCCGGTGTTCAGACTCTGTCTTCCTTCCTCTCAGGCATGGACGTTGTAAAGGTTGGGGGTCCCGTCTACAGGATCGGAGTCGGGGGTGGAGCCGCCTCGTCTGTGCAGGTGAGGAGAGTAGCTCAGATGCAGCCTCCGGGACGTTGTGGGGCCCTGTGCGCAGGTGGGGCGTGAGCTCCCGGACCCCCTCGCCTGAGCTATGCCATGCGTTCCCCCAGGTGCAGGGAGACAATTCTAGTGACCTGGACTTTGGGGCTGTGCAGCGGGGAGACCCGGAGATGGAACAGAAGATGAACCGTGTGATCCGGGCTTGCGTGGAGGCCGCCAGGGGGAACCCCATCTGCAGCCTCCACGACCAGGGTGCCGGTGGCAATGGTGAGAGAAGGGGTTCGGACAAGGGTCCCGGCCGCCCCGGGCTCTTGCGAGATTCGGCTCAGAGAGGGGCATCGAGGATCTGCGACTGGCCGCCCGGCCCCAGGTCCCATCCTCCACCCCCTGTACCTTCTGGAGAGGCTCCGCTTTGGGGCGTTGGGAGCCTGCTGCCCTGGGGTGGTTGGTGGTGAGGGTGTGGAAGTGATCCGTGCGGGACACACAGCATCGGGGGCTCCCTGGGAGGCCGCGCACTGTCCTCTGTTCGCCGGGTCCCGACCGTGGCCAGGTCACCACCTTCCCACGCACCCTCTCACCAGGCAACGTCCTGAAGGAGCTGAGTGACCCGGCTGGAGCTGTCATTTACACCAGCCGCTTCCAGGTGGGCCTTGTCCCCCCGGGGCCTGGCTGCCTCCCCGTCCCCGCCGGCCCCCGCCATCTTCTGGCAGAAACGTGAGCCTGGGGAGTGCCCACCGACCTCTTCCTTTCCTCCTCCCCCGTGGATGCAGCTCGGGGACCCGACCCTGAACGCCCTGGAAATCTGGGGGGCCGAGTACCAGGAGTCGAATGCTCTTCTGCTGAGGCCCGTGGACCGAGACTTCCTCAGTCGTGTCAGCGCCCGGGAGCGCTGCCCAGCTTGCTTTGTGGGCACCATTACCGGAGACAGGAGGGTGAGTTGGCCGTGTGGGTGGGCACGGAGCTGCGGGGGGTGGGCTGGAGCAGGGGATAGGTGCGGGGAGTGGGAGGGCGGGAGTCGGTGGCTCACAGACTGGGAAACGGGGGCCGGGGGGGGGGGGGGGGGGGGGGGAGGGCGGGCCCTCAAGGGGAAGTCCAAGCAGAGGGTGGAAAGCGTACCTCGCTGCTTTCTAGAAGTGGCCCCTGCTGGGCCTCACGGTCTCATGCCCTCTGGGCCATGTTCCCATGGTCTGTAGATCGTGCTGGTGGACGATCGGGACTGTCCCGTCGGGAGAAATGGCGAAGGGGACGCCCCCTCGCCCCCGACCCCTGTGGACCTGGAGCTGGATTGGGTGCTGGGCAAGATGCCTCGGAAGGTGCGTGTGGGTGGGTGGGAGGGAGGCTTGTCTCCCTTCCCCACCCCGGCTCTTCAGGCTCCCCCTTTGCCGACGTGCGCCTTCTCACCTGTGTGCCCGGGTGCTCACACCCCTGCCGCCTTCTGTGTCCTAGGAGTTCTTCCTGCAGCGGAGTCTCCCCGTGCTGCGGCCTCTGGCCTTGCCCCCGGGGCTGAGTGTGCGCCAGGCTCTGGAGCGCGTCCTGAGGCTGCCTGCTGTGGCCAGCAAGCGATACCTCACCAACAAGGTTTCCCTGCACCCCTGCTCTGCCCCTCGTCCCCCGTGCCCTTCCCTCTGCTCACCACCCTGGCCTCCCACTCTTTGGGATTGCCGAGGGGGCTCAACAGGCCCAAGGGAGGAGTGACGGGGCCCGGCGGCCACCCTGATGGCCTGGCGCCCCGCGCCCCGGCGTCCCTGTCCCTTGGCCTCTTGCCGACCCTGCCTGGTCCCACAGGTGGACCGCTCCGTGGGCGGCCTGGTGGCGCAGCAGCAGTGCGTTGGGCCCCTGCAGACCCCTCTGGCCGACGTGGCGGTTGTGGCATTGAGTCACCAGGAGCTCGTAGGGGCTGCCACGGCTCTAGGAGAGCAGCCGGTCAAAAGCCTGCTGGACCCCAAGGTTGCCGCCCGACTGGCTGTGGCCGAAGCCCTCACCAACCTGGTGTTTGCTTTGGTCACCGACCTCCGGGTGAGTCCCCTGCGGCTTCTGCCCTGGGGCTGCAGGCCTCTGCGATGCCCCTCCGTCCACCGCTCACCTTTTCCTCTTGCCCTTCGTGCCCGGGACCTCCCGGTCCCTGTGCCCCGGCCCGGTCTCCACGTGGCTGTCCCTCTCTAATGCCCGGTGTCCACCGCTCCCCAGGACGTGAAGTGCAGCGGGAACTGGATGTGGGCGGCCAAGCTCCCGGGGGAGGGCGCGGCTCTGGCCGACGCCTGCGCGGCGATGGTGGCGGTGATGGCGGCCTTGGGTGTGGCGGTGGACGGTGGCAAGGACTCCCTCAGCATGGCCGCCCGGGTCGGCTCTGAGACCGTGCGGGCCCCCGGTATGGCCTGGGGGGGTCCCGGGGAGAGCGGGGCAGGGCCTGCGGAGCGCGGCTGGCACCTCACCGTCTCACTCCTTGCCCTGCAGGGTCGCTGGTCATCTCGGCCTATGCTGTCTGTCCGGACATCACAGCCACCGTGACCCCGGACCTCAAGCGTCCTGGGGGCAGAGGTAAATGTGGATGCTTCCCCCTCCTTGCCGTGTCACGTGTTCGGGGGTCTGTGGGTCCGTCCGCGTGCCGGCCGCTTTGGCACCCGTGAGTGCGGTGGGGAGTCCCGAGCCGCTCACCTCCCTCACCCCTTCCCCGTCTCCCCAGGCCGGCTGCTGTTCGTGCCTCTGAGCCCCGGGCAGCACCGGCTGGGGGGCACAGCCCTGGCCCAGTGCTTCTCGCAGCTGGGCGAGCAGCCCCCGAACCTGGACCTTCCCGAGAACCTGGTGCGTGCCTTCCGCATCACACAGGGGCTGCTGCGAGGTGAGCGGGGCCCTGGCGGAGCCGGTGTGTGTGTGGCGGATGCGTGGCGGGCGTTCCCCGGCTGAGCTGGCGAGGCTGGGGCAAGAGGGATGCGGCGTCCCCTCTCTCTGGTTCCCACACGTGGCCTGCTGGGTGAGGGCGCGGGGCCATCAGGTTTGGGCCCTGAGCCTGCTGAGCGTTTTTCTCCTTCCTCCAGACCGTCTCCTCTGCTCAGGCCACGATGTCAGTGACGGGGGTCTCGTCACCTGCCTGCTAGAGATGGCCTTTGCTGGGAATTGTGGGATAGAGGTGGACGTGCCTGCCCCTGGGGTCGATGGTGAGGAGCCGGGGGTCTGGACTCGGGCCTGGGTGGCCTGCAGGTTGGGCCCCGTAGACCCCATGTCCTGTGAGAAAATGGAGCATCCCCACCCCCGTTCCCTGAGTCCTTTGCCATCTTCCTGACCACTGAGCCAGGTGAGGTCCCTGCCCCTGCCATCTGAGATGTCCCGAGACCCTGAGGCCACATCCTTGATCGTGGTCTCCCAGGCCTCACCCCACCCCTGATCCTTGCCTGCACTCACTCGGCCGTTAGCCGCCCCCCGCCCCCCCCCCCCCACCGGTTGTACCTCCGCATCCCCGGTGGCACCCTTGTCACCCTCCCGCCCCCTCTGTTCCCCCAGCGCTGCCTGCATTGTTCGCCGAGGAGCCGGGCCTGGTGCTGGAGGTGCGGGGGCCCGACCTGGCCCAGGTGCTGAAGTGCTACCGGGACGCCGGCCTGCACTGCCTGGAGCTGGGCGCCACGGGCGACGCTGGGCCCCACGCCCTGGTGAGGGAGCGGGCAGCGCCTCGCGGGGGGCCGCGGTTCGCCTGTGCCGGCCCGGGGGAGGGGGGCCGGGTTGGACGTCCTCGCTCTGGCCTCTCCCCGTAGGTGCGAGTGTCCGTGAACGGGGCTGTGGTTCTGGAAGAGTCTGTGAGGCAGCTGCGAGCGCTCTGGGAGGAGACGAGTTTCCAGCTGGACCGGCTACAGGCCGAGCCGCGCTGTGTGGCAGAGGAAGAGCAGGGGCTCAGGGAGCGGACGGGGCCCACTTACTGCCTGCCCCCCGGCTTCCCCAAAGCTTCCGTGCCCCGAGAGCCTGGTGAGGCAGTGTGTGCACAGGCATGGCTTCCCGGACACCGGGCCGGGGTGGAACCCACGGCCCGATGCCAGGGCCTGCCCTGGAGCCGCGTCTGGGGGGATGGCGGTGGGGAAGGAGCCCTCCGGCCCAGAGACCCTCCTTCACCCTCCAGGTGGTCCCGTTCCCCGGGTTGCCATCTTGCGAGAGGAGGGCAGTAACGGAGACCGCGAGATGGCAGACGGCTTCCACTCGGCTGGGTTCGAGGTGAGCGTCGTCGTCAGCAGGGCCGGGGCTGGGCCTCGGGCTCTTTGTCCTCCTGAGCTTCCCCTCCCCGTCCTGGCAGGTGTGGGACGTGACCATGCAGGACCTCTGCTCTGGGGCAATCGGGCTGGACACGTTCCGCGGCGTGGCCTTCGTGGGTGGCTTCAGCTACGCGGATGTCCTGGGCTCTGCCAAAGGTGGGTGTCAGGCTTCCGCCCACGGCCTCCCCCGCCCATTCCCGGGGAGGTGCCTTAGCTCCCTTCTTGACCCAGAATTGGCCTCTCTCCTCCCAAGTCCGGGGAGAGAGAGCACATTGACTCTGGGCCGGCTGCCAGCACAAGGCCTGTGGCTAACCGACATGAGGTGTGGGAGCGCTGGGTGGCACATGACTCAACCAAAGGGCACCACTCAACACCAGCAGATTGTGCTGTTAGAAAGCCGGCTCGGCACGGCCAGGTCTTTGTTTTCGAGAGAAGCCAAAAATCCAGATTTTTTTTTTGCACAAAATCTTGTTATTTTTAAAAACGTTTATTTATTTTTGAGAGAGACAGAACGTGAGCGGCGGGGAGGCACAGAGACAAAGAGAATCCCAAGCAAGCCCCACGCTGTCAGCACAGAGCCCAACTCAGGGCTTGAACTCACAAACCATGAGGTCATGACCTGAGCCGAAGTCAAGAGTCGTCAGCTTAACTGACTGAGCCACCCAGGCGCCCCTATATGAAATTTTACGTTTTATTTTAGGGGGCAGGGGAGGGGCAGAGAGGGAGGGAGACACAGAATCTGAAGCAGGCTGCAGGCTCTGTGCTGACAGCACAGAGCCTGATGCTGGGCTCGAACCTGTGAACCACGAGATCGTGACCTGAGCCGAACACTTAACCGACTGAGCCACCCAGGCGTCCCACAAAAATCTTATTTTTAAGTGTTAGGCAGTGAAATAAGGCGTTGCACATGCCCCGCTGGCCAGGCAAGAAACTTACGGGCCATCTCTGGTCCAGGACTTGGCAACATCTGATTTAAGCAGATAAACCTATTTCTTCCCCTTGGATTTGCCCTGAGTTTGCGTGCACGTGTGTGTATTTTGGGTGCTGGGAGGGGCGGGGGTGGCGGTCATGGCAGGGCTGGAACCGGAAAGCAGCCATCCGCTTCCGTTCCGGGTCCCTCCGTGACTTCTGTGTTCCCTGCTAGGGTGGGCCGCTGCTGTGACCTTCCACCCGCTGGCCGGGGCTGAACTGAGACGCTTCCGGAAGCGGCCCGACACCTTCAGCCTGGGCGTGTGTAATGGCTGTCAGTTGCTGGCTCTGCTGGGCTGGGTGGGAGGTAGCCCCAGCGAGGAGGCAGAGGGGACGGGCCAGGACTCCTTGCCGGCCCCGCCGGGCCTCCTGCTTCGCCACAACCTGTCTGGGCGCTTTGAGTCCCGCTGGGCCAGCGTGCGGGTGGGTCCTGGGCCGGCCCTGATGCTTCGAGGGATGGAAGGAGCTGTGCTACCCGTGTGGAGCGCTCATGGCGAAGGTCAGCCTCCCGAAGGCAGGGGAGGGTCTGGCCGGGTGGGGGGTGGGGGGGGGCAGAGGGGAAGCTGTGATCTCACTTCCCTCCTCCTCTCCCCCCCCCCCCTCCCCAGGTTACATGGCTTTTTCTTCTCCGGAACTCCAAGCCCAGATTGAGGCCAGGGGCTTGGCTCCACTGCACTGGGCCGACGACGACGGGAACCCCACGGAACAGTATCCCCTGAACCCCAACGGGTCCCCAGGGGGCGTGGCTGGCGTCTGCTCCCTCGATGGCCGCCACCTGGCCCTCATGCCTCACCCTGAGCGGGCTGTGCGGCTTTGGCAGTGGGCGTGGCAGCCTCCTCCCTTTGACGCTCTGACTACCTCCCCCTGGCTCCAGCTCTTCATCAACGCCCGAAACTGGACCCAAGAGGGGGGCTGCTGAGCAGGGGGGCGTCGTGGGGGGCACCCGGGCCCAACGGTCTCAGCCCGCCCCATCCCCATCTTCAGAAGCACCCCCACGTCATCTCCACAGACGTCTGGGACAGACGAGGACCAAAGCGCCAAAAAAAACCCCTCAGCTAATGTTACTAATCAGCCCGCTTTCGCCTTACGTTGTTGGATGTGTTCCTCTCTGCCATAGTTTGTTCTTTGTGGACCCGGGAAGGGAAGCCGTGTGTGGTTCTGAGGCAGAAGCCTGCCTGTGGCAAGGGGGAGGGTCCCATCGCCCCAGGCCACTCGGCCCACTGATCGAGGCGTGCCTTCTGTCTTCCTCCGGGCTCGGGGGCATGTTTTACGTGCCCCTTCCCCATACGTGGGATTGTGGGGCTGGGGGTGTGCGAGAGCACGCAAGTCGGGGCCTGAGTGTTCTCATCAGAAAAACTGCAGAAAGAAGCTTTCGGGATTCCTCTTTTCAAAATGTAGTGCTGGGCGCCTGGGGGGCTCAGTCGGTTAAACGTAGGACTTCAGCTCAGGTCGGGATCTCACAGCTCGTGGGTTCAAGCCCCGCGTCGCCGCGTCGGGCTCTGTGCTGACAGCTCAGAGCCTGCAGCTGCTTCACATTCTGTGTCTCCCTCACTCTCTGCCCCTCCCCCACTCACCCTGTTTCTCTTTCAAAAATAAATAAAACCTTAAAATGTAGTGCTGTGTGGTGCAAGCAATTGTTTGCGGACGTTTCTGCAAAACCGGTATCCAGCTGTGGGGTAGGGCTGCCCCAGTGCGGGCCTCTGAACTCAGCATTTGCTTCTAGATTTAGCAGATCCCTTCCTGGCAGAAATGGGCAGCACCTGCTTCCCTAGGATTGAGCCTTCAGTATCCAGTCATTCGGTCATTCATTCCATTAATGTTTGGCGATTAGCTACAGGGCCGAACACGGTCACTGCTCCCAGGGGTCTTCTGGTGTGAATAGAATTTAAAATCACAGCTATAGGGGCACTTGGGTGGCTCAGTCGGCTTGGTTTTGCCTCAGGTCAGGATCTCACAGTTTGTGAGTTGGAATCCCTAGTCGGGCTCTACTGGCAGCCCAGAGCCTCTCAAAAATAAAAGAGTATAAAGAGTATACCAGGAACTAAGCGTGTGTTTGGCATTTTAAATGTATCTAAATTATGTCTCACAAGAATTCATCAAGATACTTGAGAGGCTACCCTCTTTGTTCTTTTGTTTTTGGCTTTTTTTTCTAAAGGTAGAGTTAAGGTTAAATAAATAGCCTAGGGACACACATCTACGGGCGAGGGGAGGCAGGGCTCGGCCTACAGCTGCTGCTGCCTTCCTGCAGTCACGCCGGAGGCGGCGGGACCCAGAGTAATGCTGACAGCCGTCCATCGCCTCCTTTGCTTACAAGACTGTGACTGTGTGCAGAGGTCACTTCCCCAGGACTTGTGCAACTGGAATGCGTTTGCCCCCTGGAGAGTTCAACATCCTTATTTAGGAAATTTCATTCACCAAGGGGCGCCTGGGCGGTTGATTTCAACTCCGATCTTGGTTTCAACTCAGATCATGATCTCACGGTTCCTGCGTTCAAGCCCCCGAATCGGGCTCCATGCTGACAGTGGGGCGCCTGCTTGGGATTCTTCCCCACCCCCCTCTCTCTCTCTGTCCCTTCTCCATTTGTCTTCTTTCTTTCAAAATAAAAGAAGAGACGGGGCACCTGGGTGGCTCAGTTAAGCGTGGAACTTCGGCTCAGGTCCTGATCTTGAGGTTCATGGGTTTGAGCCCCCTGTCGGGCTCTGTGCTGACAGCTCAGAGCCTGGAGCCTGCTTTGGATTCTGTGTCTCCCTCCCTCTCTCTGCCCCTCCCCCACTCACGCTGTCTCTCCCTCTCAAAACTAAAAAGCAAAACGTCAAAAAAATAATAAAAAGAAGAGACTCACTAATGAAACAATTTTAAATTACGGCTCTGAAGACAATAAGCATTTCAGGTCTTTTTCTTACTGCTTTGCAAACTGACCTACCCTGAGCAGCGGGAGGGGGTGGGGCTAGTAAGGGTCATTTTTGGCTTTTGCTCCTGCCTCCCTGATCGTGGGAAACTATAAGAACCATAGATATGCATATACACATACACATATACATATACATATATACATATACACATACATATATACATGTACGTATACGTATACATATACGTGTACATATGCATACACATGGAAACAGTAGGCCCCGAATGACATTGCTTAGACCTAGTCCCCAAAGGGGGGCTTAAAACTTAATCTCATTGCATTGTCGACCTCCCCACGAAATGTAGTCTTAGCCGGTCAGTAATTTTCTGATGGGTGCCAGTGAGTCGGCCACATGGGCCTCCATATTCAAAGGAAGCCATTGTCTGTGTGATAAGGCCCCTGTTCTTCCCTGTAAGGGAAAGTATCCTTGCCCTTGCCGGGAACAATCCATTTCTTTCACTAATCACTTTCTTGCCCCCCACCCTCCTTCCATTTGTATGGCTCCTGGGGGGGCCCCCTCTACTCGCTAGATGGGCTGCTCCTGGATTCATGAATCATCTCATAAGGCCAATTAGATCTTCAAATGTAGTTTGGTTGATTTTTTTTTTTTAAGTTTATTTTTGAGAGAGATTTTTTTTCCAACAATGTTTTTTACATTTATAGATGATCTCAAATGCACAATTTGGGAGCCGATACCAAAACTTAGATGTCAAGTTTACTTAGCACTTGATGCAAAAGAAGGGTGGTTTGTGACTGGCTGTGGCAGAGAAATTTGTGCATCTGTAGATAGGTTTCGGTTTGGATCACCCTGGCCAAGCAAGACCCACCCTTGGCCACTGCTGAGACTCTGAGTCCCTGCGGCTTCTCAGCCCGGTCTTTGCTGGTCCTTGACCCAGCTCCTGACTCTGCCCACCCCCTTTGCAAAGATCTTCTAGCAAACTCCAGCAGACTACCCGTTCTCTGCCCCTCATTGTCTCCACGGGAAATGAGCTACTCCAAAATCCGCTCCACACCCCTTCCAAGTGGTGGCTTCCATTCTCAGACTTCACATGCCTCCCAGGGAGTTGGAGCTGGGTCCTCCCTGTACCCCTTCTGGATTGTTCTCCACCCCCTTTGAAGAACATCTTGCCCCATTTTAGGCTCATGCCATCCTTTTATATCACCTTCACTCCCTACTTTGTGTTCTTCTGGCTTCCCCATCACCCTGGAAGAGACAGTCACTTGTTCCCCAATGTCTGGTTCCCCTTCTAAAATTTTTTTTTTTTAACGTTTTTATTTATTTTTGAGACAGAGCATGAATGGGGGAGGGTCAGAGAGAGGGAGACACAGAATCCAAGACAGGCTCCGGGCTCTGAGGTGTCAGCACAGGGGCCCGATGCGGGGCTCGAACTCACGGACCGCGAGATCGTGACCTGAGCCGAAGTCGGCGCTCAACCGACTGAGCCACCCAGGCGTGGTTCCCCTTCTAGAAATAGAACCCCTGAGTATTTTACCAGGGGTTGTGTCTGCTTAAAATAAAGATGACCTCTCCCAGCTGCCCTTAACAGGCATGACTGCATCTGACCAATGAGAGAGAAAACCGTGTATACGACTTCCAAGTGTTCTTAAAGGAAGGGTATATGCTTCTCTTCAGCTATCCTTGCTTCCTGATGTCTAGGTCAAAGGTGTGATGGCCGGAACTCCAGCACCCAGCACCACATTGGGCCATGAGGCAGCTTTTGGAATTGGCATCATGTGAGCAGAGTAACAAGATAGGAGACTGGGTCTCGACACTGAAGACTACATATGAGCCCTGGATGTCTTTTTTTTTTTTTTTTTTCAAGTTTATTTATTTGAGAGAGAGAGCAGGGGAGGGGCAGAGAGAGAGACAAATGATTCGAAGCAAGCTCTGGGCTGACAGCAGAGAGCCAGATGCAGGGCTCGAACTCACGAATTGTGAGCTGAAACCAAGAGTCAGATGCTTGACCGACCGAGCCACTGGGGTGCTTCAAGCCCTAAATGTCATGGTTCTGTCTTGTTTAGCCATATTTGGTTGTTTTCTAACACTTGTAGTCAAACCTTATCCTATGCAACCCTTCCTAATTCCCCCTCATCCTTCAAGGGCATCTTGCTGTCCACCCCAATCCCTTCGGTTATTCTGGATTCATGTCGATGGCCATTTAACACTCTGGACCTTTCTCCAATGACTTTGTCCATTCCGCCTTGGCCAACCTTGGGTTTCATCATCACCCAGATCTGCTACACTGGTTCCACTCTTGCTTATTCAAGCTCCCTGCCTCTGACCATAGCCTCTCTGACCATAGCCTCCCTTCCTCACATCCTGTTTCTTTGTTTTGTTTTTAATTTTTTTAATGTTTATTTATTTTGAGAGAGAGAGAGAGAGAGAGAGAGAGAGCAAGCTGGGGAGGGGCAGAGAGAGAGAGGGAGAGAGAATCCCCAAGCAGGCTCGGAGCTGTCAGCACACAGCCCAACTTGGGGCTCGAACCCACGAACTGTGAGATCATGACCTGGGCCGAAGTCGGACGCTTAGCTGACTGAGCCACCCAGGTGCCCCTCAGCTCTCTTGTTTCTTCATCTTCGGTACTCTGAGATCTTCAAATCATCAGGACCTCCACCTCAATAACCTTCCCCCCAAGCCACTTCCTTCTTCCCCTCTCATCCAACCTCCAGGCATAACCTGTCCAGTGTCCTTTAACTTGACCGAGTATCTTTTCGTCATTCCCATGTGACAAAATCCCAACCATCAGCTATCTCATAAATTCATCATTACCCCCTTATGGGGGGAACAAAATGGGAATTAGAGATCAAAGGCGGTAAGAGAAGGCCCTCCAGTCAGGCAATGATAATATACCATGAACCGAAGGGGATGATGACAGCTCTCTACACCCGAGGTCTACAAAAAAGCCACCTATAAGGGTTCCTGGCTGGCTCTGTTGGTAGAGCGTGTGACTCTTCACCTCCAGGTTGTGGGTTCAAGCCCCATGTTGGGGGCAGAGATTACTTAAAGATCTTTTTAAAAAATCTATAGCAACATCTAAAGCTAATAATCAAGTCCTGTCCTTTTTTGGGGTTCCGTCAGTCAACAACTCTCGGATGAAACCCTCTGTTAGACACCGGAAGCTCCACACACCCAAGTCACTGTTGTAATCTACTTTTCTGTGTGCTCCTTCGATCAAAAATCTGTCTCCACCGTGGAGTGTAAGCTCCACGAGAATGAGAACTCCGTCTTTGCTCTCCCCTGGATCCGACCACCTGGAAATGTACCTACTGCCTACTAGGTGCTCAATCGCTATATGCGGAATGAATTAATAAATGTGAATGTTAAAATTGGGAAAGGTTGATACACTCTTTTTTTTTTTTTTTTTTTAAGAGAAGAGCAAATTTAGTGAATCTGGCTTATGGCGGCTTGGCTTTTCAGGTCCTCTCAAGGATTTCCCTTTTTTACTTCATCTCTCCAGTCATTCAGAGTGGCAACTTCTTGTCATCACATTAAATGAGGGACACTGTGTGTGTGTGTGTGTGTGTGTGTGTGTGTGTTCAGGTGGGGGTGGGAGACACGAGAACCCTTAAGTCTTACTGTTTTCCCAATTTTTAAAAACATTTCTTAATGTTTATTTATTTTTGACAGAGAGACAGAGAGACAGAGTACGAGCAGGGGAGAGTAGAGAGAGAGGGAGACACAGAATCCAAAGCAGGCTCCAGGCTCCGAGCCGTCAGCACAGAGCCAGACGCAGGGCTCGAACCCACGGACCGCATGACCATGACCTGAGCCGAAGTCAGAAGCTTAACCAACTGAGCCCCACAGGCGCCCCATCTGTTTTCCCAGTTTAATACCTGCCTGGCAGCCAACAGGATCCAGGGGGCGGGCAAACCTGTTTCCCTACCACCTGCGGTATTCCAGATGCTGGGGTGGAAATCAAAGAAATTTCAGCCTGTCATTGGATATGTGGGGGCAGCACACAGCCAGATGGTGGAGGCCCAGGTACTGCTGGGGTGGGGCTTGGGTTGGAGTCCCGTCTCTGGCTTCAGGAAGGACCTTCCTGTGTGAGCAGCCCACTGGGAGTGCCGGCCACTGTGAGTCAGTCCCCCACCCCCCAGAAGGGGTGGGTGTGTGCGGCTTAGCCTGTCCTGTGGCCACAAAATTCGGCCCAAGCTTTCAGGCTCAGGGAGGGATTCCCAGGAGTGGCTGAGGCCTGAGGGAGGACTAACCTTGTTACAGGAAAGCTCGGGGCGGGGTGGGGGTGGGGGGGTGGAGACTTGACTCGCAAAGATGGTGATGTAAGGACTTGAACGAAGGGGTGTCTGGAGTATTAAGTGGGAGAGAGGACAGGCCTGGGGAAAGACCTAACAAGCATGTTAGGGAACCTGGACTTTCTCCAAAGAGCAACGGGGAATCTCTAGAAGGGGTCTGTTTCGGGGTAGAGATGGGACTACCACTAGGGCTGCAGGGGAGGAAGACAGAGGAGGGTGTGTGTGGTGGGGGGGTCGGGGCAAGAAGGCGTGGCACTCTCCAGGCAGGAAATGCTGGCCCAGACTGGAGATGGAGAGAAATGGAAGGGTTCCAGGGACACTAGGAGGCAGAACTCACCAGGAACTGGATGTGAGGGGAGGAGGAGGGCGTGGGGGGGCCAATGGTGGAGCCCAGACTTCTTGCTTGGACCGGCTCCATGATAATCTCATTAACCGTGATAGGAACACTGGGGAGGGGGCACGCTTGGGTCAAGAGGCTGTGCCGTGCTCAGGACGCACCGACGGACGTATCCAGCGGGCGGCCAGGAGACATCTGGGATGGAGGTGAGGATCTGGGAGGGCCTGATGTACTTACGGAAAAGGTTATCCAGAAGGACCCATGACTCATTCTGAGGCTGTGTGCCGTCCGCTAGCTCCCGGCAGAGGGTCCTCAGGAAGAAACGTCACTGAGCCCGGGCACATGGTACTGTCGCCTCTGAGTGACTGGCTACGGACAACCCACGGTGACAAGGAGGAATGGCAGAATCATAGGCACCTGCACTCCACCGTTGGGAGCTGGAGGAAAGGATGCTGTCTCCTCCTGGCCCCACAGCCAAACCCTTCGGTGCCCGTGCCCTATTTCTGTCATCGGTGTGTAGCCATTCTTCTCGGCCAGGCCTCCATCTTGGCCACTGATCTCCATGTTTCCTTCCACCTGGGATCACCCAGGTCATGGCTTCCCTTGCTCATGGCTTTTCTGGTGCCGTCTCTTCCTCTCCCTTCTCTACCAGCGCAGCACAGACCCTCATCACCCTGAACTTGGGATATCACACTGACCTCTTATTCTATGTCACCCTAACTGGTCCAACACCAACTGGGAAGTGGCATCAGGTGCTACATGTTACAGATTGTTTTCCACAAGACCACCCTCACTCCAGATGCCAACTATAAATCTCCTGGGTTCCCCACTCACCCACATTTCTGGCCAAGTGGTTATAAATTCCAGGCTTCCTGCAATGCCCACAGGTTCAATATTTCACTGGAATGACTCACAGAACTCAGGGAAGTGCTCTACTTAGGACTGCTGTTTCACTGCAAGGGTCTGGAAGGGTCCTAGAAGCAGACCTTCTAAGCCCATTCCCCCAGGAGACAAGGGGTATCGCCCTCCTGGCACATCGGTGTGTTTACCATCCAAGAACGTCTCCCTGAGCCTCAGTGTCCAGAGTTTTTGCTGGGGCTTGGGGTCTGATTGGGCTGATATCAAGTGGCTCGAACATGGCTGGTCTCTACGGTGTGGCCTACACTCATCCTGACTCTTCCCTTTGCATAAACCATGTAGTCGTCCCATTAGTGCAAACAAGCAGGGCCCGCCATGAGTAACCAGGAACCCCCATCACTTGGAAGATCCCAACGATTTAGTTTCCCCCTCAGGAATTAAGAAGGAAGGCCAGTCGAGTTCTTTATCTTATAATATCTCTTGACTGGTTTTAACTGGTAAATAACTGCTTGCCTCTTAAGCAATATCCATTCGATAAATATTTATGGACCAGGCCCCGTACAACTCAGTGGGAAGCTAAAGGTAAAAGATGGGTATGATTGGGCGTCTGGGTGGCTCAGTCGGTTAAGTGTCTGACTCTTGGCTTTGGCTCAGGTCATGATCTCACAGTTTGTGGGTTTGAGCCCCATGTGGGGCCCCACATGGCTGGGGATTCTTTGCCTCTACTCTTCTCCCCTGCTTCTGGTCTCTCAATCTCTCTCTCTCTCTTAGAACAAAACAAAACAAAACACAACACAACAAAACAACAACAACAGAAACCTCCTGGTGCTTAGAATCTACTGAGGATTAGAGCATTACAGCACAGTGAGTATCTACGGTGGGGACAAGGAAGTCAAGCATCACAGGAGCCCTCTGAAGGATCAGTGAACCCTGACAATGAGTTAGCCAGGGAAGAGAGGGAGAAAGTTCTAGGCAGAAGGCACGTGTGTAAAAGCACTGACTCCTGGCATGCCAGAGACCCAAATCGATGAAGTGGAGGGCTTTCTCCTCAGTCTCCCTAATCCTGGCTCAGTAGGCCCCCACCCCCTGTGCCCAGTGCCAGGGCCCCGTTAACCTCTTTGTCCTTGAAATCCCCTTTCCAAGGTTTCCCTATCTGCTTGACTGCTCACAAAGCAGTTAGAGCTGGTACTGTGCAGGTGGGGTTGGGCTGGGGGTGGGGGGAGGTGGCAGGCAGAGATGGGGAGGGAGGGACCAGGAGGTCTGCCACTCCCCACCTGACAGAGGCCACATGGAGTAGACCTCTGGGATCTGGCCCCCTTGGTGTCCCTTGCCCAAGCTCCTTCTCTCCCTCTGGGGTCTGTAACACTTCCCTCCTCTCTAGAATTCCTCATGGATCAAACCTAGTCCACTCTCCTTGCCCAGAAACAGATCCAGAGATGCTGCTACGTCCATAGCTCTTTTAATCCTAACGTTTTAGAGACGAGGACGTGAGGCTGAGAGAAGTCTGATGCTAGCAGTCAGAAGAGAACAGTCCAAGCTCCTTCGGATGCTCTATAAAGACCCTGCACAAGGCAGCCTCTCCAGCGTCACTGTTCACAGCTGCCTGCTACCTGTTCCTCACTGCACCCTTGCCAAACTGATATGCTAGCCTCTCCCAAAACATGCCGTTTCATCTCCAAGTCTTGGCTCCTGATGATGCCCTGGCTAAAATACCCCGAGGATGCCCTAGTGAATTTTGGGTCAAAGTATACTCCACGGTTCCCTGGTGAGGCAGGGATCGGGTCTTAATTGCCTCTGTACACTCCAGCTTTGGTAAGGGGCCAAAAATGAGGTGTCCCCTGACCCCAATGTCACTAAATTATTAGGGTCCATAGTATAGTCCCACTTGGAACCCCGTGGGTGGGGTTTATTGAATCATTTAACAATACATAATGGGTCTATTATGTTCTAAACACTCTGCCCGGTGCTGGGGATCAAACGTGAATGGAGACATTAGCTAGCAGGATATCACTGAGCAGACACTTTAAGAACATTCTAAAAATCTATAAAAGAGAAACAACAGAGGGTTTAATCCGTGTTTTCCTCCAGGTGCGTGTTGGGGCGGCCACCCTCCCCACTCCCCACCGGGTTCTCAAGGCAAGATTTGAGAGGGATTAAGCATTATAATCCCCGGGTTGGGTCTCGCGTCCAGAAAAGCATGAAGCCTGAATCCTAACCAGGCCCCACACGTGGCCCCACTGTATCCCTA
The DNA here is from genome assembly GCF_023721935.1 of Panthera uncia. Lineage (NCBI taxonomy): Eukaryota > Metazoa > Chordata > Mammalia > Carnivora > Felidae > Panthera > Panthera uncia. The sequence continues at coordinate 55,745,533 of NC_064814.1, read as the reverse complement.
ATTCCCCGCATCCGGGAATTAGCGGTCTGGTTTGCAGCTCGCTGCCATCAAGGGGCCCCAAAGAGGGAGTTGCGAGACCCTCAAACTATTTTCCCGGGACTCAGGAGACCCCATCTAGACGCCGGTCCCTGGCACGAGCAAGGGCCCCTAACGAGGGTCTCAGGCGACAATCTTAGGAGGTGCGACCCTTTTTAAAAGAGGAGACGGGTGGGCGCGAGCTCGGGAGCAGGCGGGCATCATTATTCCCAAACCGAGATCAGAGCTCTCAGCGGACGCCGGAGTGGGGGGTGGGAGGGGCCCCCGAAGAGCGTGGCTTCCGGGATCCGCCCCGCCGGGCACCGCCCCGAAGACGCAGGCGCCGATTGGCCAACGCGACCGCAGGGCGGGACCAAAGCTAAAGGGGCGGGGCTAGGGTGGCCTGGAGACGGCCGGGGCGGCGGCGAAACGCCGGAGGGGAAGCGGCGGGGCCGCACGTGGGTTTTTCGTGCATCTCTGTAATGCCCGAACCTAGTCCCAGGCGCATGGAGCCCACGCGAGACTATCCGCTGTTTGGGGGGGCCTTCTCCGCCACTCTCCCCCCCGGGGCCATCGACGTGAGGTGAGAAGGCGCGGGCACCGCTGGCCGACAGGGTGGGATGCGGGGAGCGGCGGGGGTCACCCCGGGGGTCTGCCTCGCCTCTCTCCAGCGATCTCCGGCCGGTCCCGAATAATCAGGAAGTCTTCTGCCACCGCGTGACGGACCAGAGCCTGATCGTGGAACTTCTGGAGCAGCAGGCCCACGTGCAGGGAGAGGAGGCTGCTCGGTGAGGGAGGCGGTGCCCGCGCGGCTGGCCAATGGGAGGGCCGGAGCTGGAGGAGTGGGCGGGGCCTGCGGCTGGACGTTTAATCGGGGCAATGAGAACTCCAAGGGCAACACTTTATCACCGGAAGCGAGCGAAGCTCAAAGGACTCAAAGATGCTGGGGGGGGGGGGGGGGGGGGGGGGGGGGGAGGAGCGGTGAGAGATGCCCCTGCCTGACCCTGCTCCCCCTACTCTAGATACCACTTTGAGGACGTTTGCGGGGCGCAGGAGGCTAGGGCTGTGCAAGTGGAAACTGTGCAGCCCCTCTTTTTGGAGAACCTGGCCCTGAGGGGCTGCTGTCAAGAAGCCTGGGTCCTCTCTGGCAAGCAGCAGGTGGCTAAGGAAAACCAGCAGGTGAGGGCAGGGAATGTGAGATTCCTGGAGGGGTGAAGGGAGTGGCCCCGGCGGGGGAGGGGTGAGGGGGTGGGGTCGGGTAAGCATCCTGACACTGATCCCTTTAGGTAGCAAAGGACGTGACGGTGCACCAGGCCTTGCTGCGGCTGCCCCAGTACCAGACTGATGTCCTGCTCACCTTCAGTCAGCCCCCGTAAGGAGGACAGATAGGACACATGGCTCATGGCTGGGACCCCTGGAGGATCTGCTGGGAGGGGAGGAGCAGGGAGACTGGCTGGTGGGGTTCTCCTGGAAACAGGAGGTGGGAACTTCCAAACCGGAGGCCTGGATGATGTTGTCTCTCCATCTGTTCCCCCACCCTCAAGCCCTGACAACAGGTCATTTCTTAGCCCTGAAAATCTGTCACTTCTGCCCTGGAGCCTGGGTGACTTTGAACAGCTGGTGACCAGTCTGACCCTTCGCGATCCCGGCATCTTTGGTCCCCAGTAAAGATCCTGAAGTACCGCGTGACGCTGCTGAAGCACATGGGGGCCCCGTTCTGCAAGGGGAGCGAGGGTTTGGAGATATTCCCCTAATTCCTTCCCTGTGCATAAACATAAGACACCTCCTGTCTGCAGAAATAAACTTGCTTTATACCCAAGATAATCTCTGTGCCATTGCATCTAACAAGACACCTGGATCCCCCCCCCCCACCGTCCCCCGCCGGGTTCCCTTTGGTCTTGGAGTGGGGAGTGTAAAGTTTGTGCATCAGAGCCGAAGGGACCCAAGGCTGCCCAAATAAAAGGAGGAAATACTTTGGAGTGACCGGTTCAGCCCTGAGAGAGGGGTATGAAGTGTCCAGGGGATGGGTAGGGAAGGTTTAAAGAAAGTGACACCCAAGAAAGGGAGGGAAACTATCCCTTGTAGTGATTCAACCCTGAGAAGACAGTTAGGGAGTGGCATAGGCGGTTCCCTTTGGATGGACGAAAAGATCCGCTGGTCAGAAGTCACGAGAACACAATAGTGGAGGCAGAAGTGTCTAAGGAGTGCTGATGTGGTGGTGTGGGAAGGACTGGCTGTTATTTGGTGTACGTGTGGTAGAGGGTGCGTAACTGGTCCCAGAAGAAGAGGGAAAGGATGGTGTGGGGGCCAAGGCGGAAGTAGGAGGCACCTATACCCTTGTACATGCCAAAAATGCCCTCTGTCCGAGCGGTCTGCCGCAGAGCATCCAGCATCCCCCGGTACATGAGGCCCTGAGAGCAGGTTGGAGAGGGAGGGAGAGCACAGGGAAGGGATCTGTCAGAGCCCACCAGGGGGCCTCATCTGGGCAGGCTGCCTTTCTGGCTGTCCCACCTGCCCCCACAATCTGCCTTCGCCCACCCCCTGGCTCTCCCTGCCTGCCGACACTCCAGAGCACTCCCTTACCTTGCCCTGAGAGTCCGTGGGCTGGTTGTAGAGCCTCGTGCTGACCACATCAAACGGCGTCATGGCCAGGACCACCGCAATGCCACTCACCATGGCAGCTGCCAGAGCCACTTTCCAGCTCTGGGGAGGAAGTATCTAAGAGTGGAGGGAGGAAGAGTTTTGTCAGCCAATCATTCGAGGCCTAGGGAAGGATAGGCCCCGTCCTGGGGACACAGGAGAGAGCTGGTAACTCGGGAAGCTCCCATGCCACCACTTATAATACAGCGTGATGACACTTGGAAGGAGGAAGGGCAGGCTGCTTGGGGACTCAGAGACGACTGCTGCGAGGTAAGCGAGGTAAGCGACAAGAGGACAGTGGGAAGGGTGTCAAGAGTCAGTGAGCCCCAAGCCCTCCTGCTGTTCCCTTGTTCCCTCACACTGAATGTCAGCACTGTCCCCTCTGGGGGGGGTGCGCCCTTCAGCTTGCCCTTCCCCCCTGCCCACATTCCCGGGGTGGCCCCACCCCTTTCCCAGGCAGTACCTCCCACTGCGTGATGAGGTCCTTGGTGGATGAGAAGGTGCACAGCTGGGTGGAGGAACCGATGATAACTCGGGGCAGGCCGCCCAGGGCCCCACGCCACAACCCCACCAGACCATGTTTCTGGCCAATCTCGCTTAGCGCCTGAAACATGCCCTGGCAGGGGGAAGACCACGGGGGCGGGCTTCAGTCCCCCCAGCATCAGGGGCTGCCACCTAACACTGCCAGGGAGGGGTCCTTAACAGGCACCCGGTGTCCGGACAACCAGTTCCGTGTGGACTTAAGAGTCGGCATGTGGCCCCTTCAGGGATCTACCACCCCCCCCCCCCGTGGTTCCTTTCTTCATCACCCCAGAATAGGGGCAGGAAGCAAGGGAGGACGTGAGCAGCTCAGGAGAATGGGATGGGAGAAACAGGTGCAGAGACGTGGAGGAAGTGGGGACCATGTGGGAAAGAGGGTCTGGGCAGACTCCAGGGACGCAGTGGGGCTGAGCTGGTGGACCAGGCAGAGCCGGGGCTGGGTTGCAGTTGTTGGGGGCAGGCAGAGAGCTGGGGGGCAAGGGGCGCGGGGGGCAGGGAGCCAGTGGGGCTGGAAAACCCTCACCTGATGCTTATACTGGTGCCCTACTGCAATCTCCGAGGCTGCTTGTGCCTGTAGGTGTGTCTTCACCTGGGGACGAGAGAGTATCACAGCCTCCAGCCCGGGGGGCCACCCTCCCACCCCAAAGACCCGAACGCCTGACCCCCTCACACTTCCTCTGGGGTGTTCGGCAAGGTATATCCTTTTAATCTGATAATTATTGTTGTTCCCACTTAACAAATTGGTCATGAGACTCTGTGTCCCTTGGCTCCAGTCCCAGGGGATGGATCTCTTAGCACGGAGAAGACACCCCACCCCCTCTACATCCTCCTTCCCTTGGGGAGGTAGGGTGGGGGATGGGGAGGCTGGAGAAAGGCAGCATATCCTAAGACTGTTCCCGTAGGGCAACACTCTGGTGCTCGGCCTCTCACGCCAGCTCTTATTCTCAGACTGGATCTCCAGCCACCACTGTGAACCAGCCTGCCCATCAAACTGGGGCAGGTTGTGAGGGGTCATCTGTAAAACTTGCTCTCTGGCCCCCAAACCCCACGGGGGCATGTGGAGGCTGATTTTTGAAGGGGTCACCGTCCCTGAATCTCATACCCTGAGAGCGAGACCAGACAGACTGCCTCTCTTACAGAACTGACTGCCTCCCAGGATCTTCCAAGAGGAGCCCTAAGCAAGGCCTAATCCTAGCAATAAGCAGCTGTGTGACCTTGAGCTGGTCACTTCCCCTCTCTGGGCCTCAGGCTATTGACCCTTCATCTATTCCAGAAAACTCAAAGGAGAACACTGCGGGATTCTAATTCTGTGATGCCCGGGACTTTCCTTGATCCCCTACACCCGCTGATGTATGGTGCTCAAATTCCCCATCATCCCCTGCACGAACCCACTTCCAAGCTCAGTATCAGCTTGTGCAGGCCCGGGCCCACCCGACACCAAGTGTCTGCCTGAAGGCCCCAGGCAAGATCCTTCTTCTCACCATGTAGATGGGGCTCCCCAAGTAGGCTCCCATGACCCCAGCCAGGGCCCCAGCTGCTGCGCTTCGTGGAGGGCTGAGGGTGCCTTCGGCAGTGTGCAGGTAGCCCCCAGCCTCAGCCAGCCCGTAGGTGCCCAGGCGGATGCCATTCATGAGGAACTGGTATAAGAGGGCGGGGGCCAGTCCCTTCTGCAAGGCAGCCAGGCCGTCCACCCTGCCGATGGTGATGAAGGCGTGGAAGACGTTTCGGTAGTGCCGCTGGTAGGTGCCCGGGGCCTGCAATTCTCCCTGCAGCTGCATCCTGGTCTTTACCACTTCCAGGGGGTTGGTGAACAGACAGGCCCCGCAGGCTGCCAGGCCGCTCATCAAGAAGTCCATGGCGGGGTAGCAGTAACAGGAAGTGGCCCAGGAGTAAAAAAGTAAAACTGAGCTTCAGAAACGGGGGGCTCAGAAATCAGGGGGAGGGCCTCAGTCTTAGCAGTCCGGGCTGCAGGAGATAGGAATTGAGAGGTCTGGAGCGGAGACTGCTAGGGTCAAATGTCAAGAGGTCAAGGGTTAGCTGGAATTTGGGAGTCAGGAGCTGGCAAAGAGAGAAGAAAAAGGAGTTTAGGGGAGCCTGGTGAGAAGGTTATGGCAGGGCTCTGTCGGTCAAGGATTTGAGGCCAAGGAAGGGCGGAAGTCAGGAGGATGGCAGGTGGAATGATGAGGATGGTCGGCTACGGGGGCCCAGGAGCAGGGGAGGGAAATGCGGATTCGGGAGATGGGAGCCGGGAGGAAGGAAAAAGAAAAACAGCAGGTTACGGAGGAAAAGGATCCTGGAGAAGATCGGTGGCGTCCCGGGGAAGGCAACGGGATCGATCTGTATCGGGGAAGCAAGTCGGGACTCCAGCCCGGGATAAGCGTCCCCGGGGAGCTGCCGAAGCCCGCTGCAGCTCCGGCCAGGGGTAGCCAGAGGAGGCCGGGCCGCCACACTCCAGTCACTGGAGCGCGGCGCCCAATCGGGAGCCGGGGAGAGCCGCAGCCGGGAGCGCCAGCCAATCAGCGCCGAGCCGGCTCCGCGGCCAATGGGAGGTGCTCTGGACGACCCGGCCCCCGGAATCCTGGGAGAGGCTGTTGAAATTAACTCTCCCCACGCCGGCGCCCGCGCCGGCGCGGCGGACGGGAAGCTCCGGGAGGGGCTTTGGGGGAGCAGAGCTTGTATCTCCCGCGGGGAGGAGAGGCTGGAGCCAGGGCTCCTGGGCTGGGGTTTGGGGCTGCTCCTCTCGCGGGCGGAGGGCGCCCCTCCCTTCGCCTTCTGTCCGGGTCTGTGTCAAACTGTGGATCCGCTCCCTCCTGGGTTCCGGCGCCAGGTGAACCCGGAGGCTGCGGCTACGCCCGCAGGTGCAGACGGGGGACACACCTGCTGGACCGGATGGATCTCTTGAGGCTGTGGAGAGTATTCGTAGGCTCCAGCGCCGGGGTGTGGTGGCTGCGGGCCCCGAAGGTTGGCGTGGGAGCGCAGTCAACCCTGAGCTCTTGATCCTCGCGGCAATCCAGAGGCGAAGGGCGGACAGGGCAAGGCAGGGGGTTAGTTCCCTGGGCTTAGGTTTACACTGTCAGATGGTGGTGGGGGAGCCTGGGATCCTGGACCCCCGTCTTTGCTCATGAGTCCGCTGACAGTTAATCACGGGAGAACCGAGGAAAGAGGTTGGGTTAGCTAGCAACCCTGGGAAGGGGTGGAAGGAGAAAGAAGGCTTGGGAGAAAGAAAGCAGGATGGGGGATGTCATCTTGGGGAGGGAGGGAGGAGGAGGAGGAGGAGGCAGAGGCTGCCTGCCTGTGTGTGAGTGAGGCAGCCACCAGATTTAGACTCAGCGCCTCTGGAGTTCCAGTTTGGGTCCTGTTGTGCACCAGTTCAGTGACCTTAGGCAAGTTATTTAACATTTCAGACCTTCCTTTCTAAACAGGAATGATAATTATCTATTGCACCGACCTGAGTGCAAGTGTTGGACCTGTACTAAGTGCTCAGTTACCAGGTTTCCAGAAAAGCCGGGAGCTGTCAGACCCCTGTGCCCTGTGCCCTCCAGTGTCTTGTTGCCACTGCCCGGAATGTCCCTTCCTTCTTTTGGCGATTCCCAAACCATTCCTCACCTTGACCTTTACTTCTCCTGACACTTGAAGCTTTTTCAAGTTCTCCACTTTGAGCCATTTCCATCTGGCTTTGCTCCTCAAGCATTTACCCACATTTTTCATTTTAATTAGCAATTGTTTACTCCCTGACTCCTTCACCTCCCTGGGAGTTCTTGGATGCCCCAGCCCACCCCTAGACCCTGTCTGAGTCATCTCTATCTCACCATTGTACTGCTACCTCATTGAGCAGTTCGGATGAGGCAGGAGGGGTGGAGGGTAAAGTAGCACAGATAATGGGGCTTCTCAGGAGGGGCTCTGAGTCTTCTGGAAATTTCCAAAGAATGCTCTTAGAGTTCTCCACCTGGTGGACGGGATGAGAATTTTTTTTTTAATGTTTTTATTTATTTTTGAGAGAGAGAAAGAGAGAGAGAGAGAGAGAGAGAGGCAGAGCATGAGCAGGGGAGGGGCAGAGAGAGGGGGAGACACAGAAGCAGGCTCCAGGCTCAGGCTCTGAGCTGTAAGCACAGAGCCCAACGCGGGGCTTGAACTCAGAGAGTGTGAGATCATGACCTGGGCTGAAGTTGGACACTTAACCGACTGAGACACCCAGGAGCTCCGAGAATTAATTATCATTTTAATCCTGGAGTTTACACCAGTGGTTCTCAAAGTGTGGTCCTTGGAGTAGCAGCAGCACCTGGGAATTCACTAGAAATGCAAATCCTCTAGTCTTGCCTTAGACTTCCAGCACCAGGAACTCAGGAGGTGAAGACTGACTGACTACTCCGTTCAACAAGCCCTGTAGGTTATTCTGATGTGTGCTGAAGTTTTAGAACCATTAGTTTAGGCCTTTTGTCTTTAATATCTAGATACCCTAGAGATAGACAACTTTTATAGTGTTATTTTTAAAAATACCTTAATTTTGGGGTGCCTGGGTGGCTCAGTCAGTTAAGCGTCCGACTCTTGGTTTTGGCTCAGGTCATGATCTCACAATTCGTGGGTTCAAGCCCTGCGTTGGGCTCTGTGCTGACAGCTCGGAGCCTGGAGCCTGCTTCAGATTCTGTGTCTCCCTCTCTCTCTGCCCCTCCCCCTCTCATTCTCTGTGTGTCTCTCTCTCTCAAAAATGAATAAACATTAAAAAAAAAAGGGTTTTTTTAATAGCGTAAATTTTAGAAGTGTTAAGTTTACAGAAAAGTCGTGGGGCACCTGGAGGGGCTCAGTTGGTTAAGTGTCCAACTTTGGCTCAGGTCACGATCTCACGGTTTGTTGAGTCCGAGCCCTGCATCGGGCTCTGTGCTGACAGCTCAGAGCCTGGAGCCTGCTTTGAATTCTGTGTCTCCCTCTATCTCTCTCTGCCTCTCCCTGGCTCACACTGTCTCTCTCTCAAAAAAATAAACATTAAAAAAAACTTAAAAAACAAATTTACAGAAAAGTTGTAAAAGTTGTAAAGATACTATGAGAGTTCCCATATCACCCCCATCCAGTTTCCCTTGTTATTAACATCTTGTGTTAATATATTGTTATAATAACGGACTGATATTGACACATTATTATTCATTAGAGTCCATATTTTACTCGGATTTTCTTCATTTTTGCTTCAACTTCTTTTTCTGTTCCAGGATCCCATGCAGGGCACCTACCACATTACACTTAATTGTCATATTTTCTTAGGCTGGAAGAAGGCTCTGTCTCAGCTGTGACAATTTCTCCGATTCTCCTTGTTTTTGATGACCTTGACAGTTTTTTGATGACCTTGACAGTTTTGAGGAGTCCTGCGTTAAGGATTTTGTAGCATGTTCTCTGATTCTCAGGATTGACCGAGGGCTTTTTGTCTCATGATTTTCTTTCTTTCTTTTTTCTTTTTTCCCCCCCTCATGATTGAACTGAGGTCATGGGTTTTTGGGAGGAAGATCACAGAGGTAAATGTCATTTATCACATCATATCAAGGGTGCCACTAGACACATACTGTCAAAGTGGCTTCTCACTGTGGGTGTTGATCTTTTCTTTTTTTTTTTTTTTTTACATTTATTTATTTTTGAGAGACAGAGCACTAGTCGGGAAGGGTCAGAGAGAGAGGGAGACACAGAATCCGAAGCAGGCTCCAGGCTCTGAGCCGTCAGCACAGAGCCCAACGCGGGGCTCACACTCACCAACCGCGAGATCGCGACCTGAGCTGACGTCGGACACTTAACCGACTAAGCCACCCAGGTACCCCTGTTGGTGTCGATCTTGATCACCTGGATCAGGTACCCTTTGTCGGGGTCTCCGTTGCAAAGCTATGATTTTTTCCTCCTCTGCAAACTGTACTCTTTGGAGGGAAGTCACTCTGCACAGCCCACACTTAAGGGATGGAGAGTTAGACTCCGCCTCCTCGAGGGAGAAATATCTGCACAATTTATTTGGAATTAATGCACAGGACAGTTGTCTCCCCCATTTATATATTCATTTATTCAACTATTGATATCTATCAGTATGGACCCACGGATATTTATTTTATACTTTGGGTTATAATCCCATATACTTTATTTTGTTGCTCAAAGTGTTCTAGCTTTAGCCTTGGGAGCTCTTTCTTTCATGGGCCATGCTTTTCGTGTTGTATCCAAAAACATATCGCCAAACCCAAGGTCACCTGGATTAGCTCCTATATTTTTCTCCTTGAAATCTCAGAGTTTTACATTTTACGTCATAGGTCTATAGTCTTTTTTTGAGCCTGGATGATGTAAGGCCTGTGTCTAGATTCATTTTTTAAAAAATTTTTATGTGTATTTATTTTTCAGAGAGTGAGACAGAAAGAGCATGAGCGGGGGAGGGGCAGAGAGAGAGAGACACAGAATCTGAAGCAGGCTCCAGGCTCCCAGTTGTCAGCACAGAGCCCGACGTGGGACTCTGAACTCACCGGGGTTCGAACTCAAGGACTGTGAGATCATGACCTGAGCCGAAGTCGGACGCTCAACTGACCGAGCCACCCAGGCGCCCCTTTTTTAAACATGGATGTCCGACTGTGCCAGGAACTTTTATTGAGAAGAGTATCCTTTCTCCACCCAACTGCCTTTGCTCTTTTGGTTAACATCGGTTGAATATATCCGTGTGGGTCTATTTCTGGGCTCTGTATTCTCTCCCGTTGATCCTGGTGTCAGTTCTTTTGTTAATAACGTGTCGTCTTGATGACTATAAACTGTCACCATTTTTTGCTGGGTGTGAACGTCCTGAGACAAATTTGAGAGGAGCGGAGGGGGGACCCAAAGGTGGACCCCAGGTGCCCGGGGGAAAGGGTGGGACCACAGAGAGGGGTAAGGAGCATGATGCAGCGTGTGGAGAACACTGGGCTGTGCCTCGTCTCCACCTGTGCTGGGGTGGCCTGGACACTGATGGGTTCGTTTGGCAGCCAGGTCCCACACCTGAAGTGCTCAGACTCCTCCACCTGGTGGCAGTTGGACCGAATCCTTTGTCCTTACCAACATCAGAACCCATCTCTATGGGGCGCCTGGATGGCTCAGTCGGTTAAGCATTCCATACAGAAAAGGAGGCCTGGGGATTGTGTGCTTCCAGAAGGTTTCTTCCATTTTTTTTTTTTTTTTTTTTAACATTTATTCATTTCTGAGACAGAGAGAGACAGAGCATGAACGGGGGAGGGTCAGAGAGAGGGAGACACAGAATCTGAAACAGGCTCCAGGCTCTGAGCAGTCAGCACAGAGCCCGACGCGGGGCTCGAACTCACATACCGCGAGATCGTGACCTGAGCCGAAGTCGGACGCTTAACTGACTGAGCCACCCAGGCGCCCCTTCCATTTTTTAAAAATTACTTATTTTTGAGAGAGAGAGACGGACAGACAGAGCATGAGCAGTGGAAGGGCAGAGAGGGAGAGGGAGACACAATCTGAACCAGGCCCCTGTCTGTCAGCACAGAGCCCGATGGGGGCTTGAACCCACAGACCGTGTGAGATCTTGACCTGAGCTGAAGTTAACCAACTGAGCCACCCAGGCGCCCCACTCCCAGAAGGATTCTATTGGAGTTCAAGGTCCCGGCCCTACCAGACACCAGTGGGACTCAGTATTTCTTTCACCGAGAGCTCCTCTCCCCTCATAAGGAATTTTTTTTTTTTTTTTTTTTTTTTTTTTTTGTTGTTATAAGTGACGGAAACCCTACTCAAACCAGCTTACAGAACAGGAATTTGTTGACTCACATGACAGAACAGCGCAAACACAGGTAGGATTTCAGGCCAGCGGGATCAGGGACTCACCTCTGTGTCTCAGCCTCTCCCTTGTGTTGGTTTTATTCTCAGGCACCCCATGGAGTAGCCCTAGGCCTGTGCCTCATCAGCTTAGCATCCCCAGAGGAGAGACAGCGCTTTGGTTGTCTATCGCTGCCTAACGAATCAACCCAAGACTTAGTGGCCTGACACACAAACCATTTCTTTGCTCAGGAGTCTGTGGATCAAGAATTGGGGCTGGGGCACCCAGGCGGTTAAGCGTCCGCCTTCGGCTCAGGTCATGATCTCACGGTTTGTGGGTTCAAGCCTCACGACGGGCTCTGTGCTGACAGCCCAGAGTCTGGATCCTGCTTTCGATTCTGTGTCTCCCTCTCTCTGCCCCTTACCCACTCATGCTCTGTCTCTCTCTCTCAAAAATAAATAAACGTTAAGAAGAAGAATTTGGGAGGAAAAAAAAGGATTTGGGCAGGGCTCAGTGTGGATGCCCTGTGTGGTATTAGTTGGGTGTTGGGGTGGGGCTGGAGAATCCAATATGGCCTTCTCACGTGTCCTAAGATCTCCATCCTAGCTGATGGCTGGGGCATCCCGGTTCTCCAAGTGGCTTCTCCCTCCACATGGCCGGTCACCATTCAGTAGTCTCACCGACATTTCTGTGCACGACGGCTGGCTCCTAAGAAAACAAAGATGAAGCTGTCAGTCCTCTTCAGGCCCAGGCCCCGAACAGGCACAGTGTCATTCTTCACGTTCTCTTGATCAAAGCAGGTCACGGGGCCGGCCCAGGTCGAATTGGAGGGAAAATAAATTCTTCCTCTCTCTTGTCTTTAAGTTTATTTATTTGGAGAGCGAGAGCACACAAGCTGTGGATGGGCAGAGAGAGAGGGAGACAGGATCCCAAGCCGACTGCACGCAGTCGGCATGGATCCTGACATGGGGCTCGAACTCACAGACTGCAAGATTGTGACCTGAGCCGAGATCAAGAGTCAATTGCTTGGCCGACTGAGTCACCCTAAATTCTTCCTCTTAATGAGAAAAGTGTCAGAGTCCCATTGCAGAAGGGAATTTGGGATGGGAGGGGCTGTTGCAACCATCTTTGAAAAATAACCTACCAGAGAGCGTAGAATGTCTTTTTCAACGATTGGCGCCTACGTCCTGCGTGGATTATGCTTTGGCCCTGCGTGTGTCACAGGCTCACCCCTGAATCAATCTCGGTGGCTAGGGAGGAGAGCACGTGTTGGCTGGCTGCTTCTGGGCCATGTGGACTAGAATGATGGTGGCTCCCTGAAGGAGAACCAGGTACCAGAAGGTGGGGGTGGGTAAGAAAATGGTCAAAACCATTTCTGTCCGCCCCCTGCCACCCCCACTCAGAAACCTTCTGTACCTGTTCCTCCAGCCTCCTAACCTTCTTTCCATTTCAGCCAAGACTCTCTCCCCACAGTTCTCCAGATGGGCCCACTCTCTGTGGTCCCCCCAGAGGGGCACCCATGCCTTGCCTCTTGGCCTGGCCAAGCCCTACCTGATTTTCAAGAACAGTCTAAGTGTCTCCTAGGGTTACTTTGTGAATCACATTTCAAATTGCAAGTGTTTTGCACAGAAAAGGATGTGCGTTGCAGCCTTGATTGTAATGACAAAACCTGAAAGCGACCCACGTGTCCCTAGGGAATGAATTACAATAGTCAAGATTCTTTCAGCAATAAGTGACAGAAACCCAGCTGAAACCAGCTTAAGCATGAAAGAATTTAGTGGCTCAGGAAATGGGGTGGTCCAGTGGACAAAAATGAGTTGTCAGCCCCCCTCCATCTCTTGTCTCTGCTTCCCTGGGGTATGGGGCTCATTTTCTCCCCACTGAATTGACTAGGGTGGGGATGGCGGGTGGGGTGGGGGAAAGGCCAAGTCTGATGGCGCTAGACTTAACCTTGTTCCTGCTTTGTGCCCTTGGAGGAAAGAGGAAGCGGCTCTTTCCCAGGGAGGCTCTCCCTGCTTGGGTGACTCCTGCATTCCTGGGCCATTCTCTGTGGCCAGAGGATTGACCAAACCTGGGTCAGATGGCCTGGAGGAGACTGCTGTGGTCGGCTGTCCCACTGGAATCATATGGAGTGGGGTGGGGGGTGGAGGTGTGAAGCATTTCCTAGAAGACTTTTACTGTTCTTACCAAGGTGGTAAAACCTAGTTGATGCAATATTATATTCCAGGAAAAGCTGTAGTTACAGAGACCATGTAGCAACATGACAAAGGGTCATAAAGCAATGCTAAAGAGAAGGCAGAATACAGACCCGAAACGATGATGGTGTCCCTGGAATATGGAAAAACAGAAAGCTTTTGCCTTGGTGGGGGTGGGACGCTGTATTACTACATGAAAAAACCTTCACTACCTTTGCAAAAGTATTTGCGGGGCGCCTGGGTGGCTCAGTCGGTTAAGCGTCTGACTTCAGCTCAGGTCACGATCTCGCGGTCCGCGGGTTCGAGCCCCGCATCGGGCTCTGGGCTGATGGCTCAGAGCCTGGAGCCTGCTTCCGATTCTGTGTCTCCCTCTCTCTCTGCCCCTCCCCCGTTCATGCTGTGTCTCTCTCTGTCTCAAAAATAAATAAACGTTAAAAAAAATTAAAAAAAAAAAGTATTTGCACAACAAATACGTGTCCGTACAAAAATAATCTGGTTACAAAAATAATCTGGTGGGTGTCGCATGGTATGATTTTCAGAGCTCAGTTTCTTTTCGAATGAGACGGCGCACACATATAAATAAACAGACGGTGATTTTATAGCTCTGAAAAGTCGTGGTTTTTTTTTTTTTCGTCCTTGTGGTTGCTTTGAGCAGTGGGGCCCAGTAGAGCCTCTTGGTCAGGAATGTTAGAACATTCCGAGTGCAGTCCCAGGGAGCTTCAGTTTGGGGGAGGAGGGGACATCTCTCACCAACAGCTAGGCAGATAGGAGGCCTCCGGGTGGGCCAGTCAGGTCAGAGAGAGGCAGCGGGAAAGTGAGGGAGGACAGCGAAGGGCCCAGGGGGGTCCAGTCCACTCCATTCCTCTTCTGTTGGCATCCCCACTCACCTCTGGGTTTTAGAAAGTCTCAAGTGCCATTCATGTCTGCAGCTAATAACCAGCACTTTGGGGTTATGCTATTTATTTGCTTATTTTAAAAGTTTATTTACTTTGAGAAAGAGAGAGAGAGAGAGAGAGAGAGAGAGAGAGAGAGAGTAGGGTGGGAGCAGAGAGAGGGAGAATCCCAAGCAGACTCTGCCCTGTCAGCAGCATGGAGCCTGACGTAGGGCTCAAACCCACCAACCACAAGATCATGACCTGAGCCGAAACCAAGAGTCAGACACTTCACCGACTGAGCCACCAAGACGCCCCTATTATTTATTTATTTTTATTTGAGATAGAGAGAGAGAGGTGTGTGTGTGTGTGTGTGTGTGTGTGTGTGAGTGGGGGAGGAGAGTGGCAGAGGGAGAGAGAGACAGAGAGAGAGAGAGAGAGAGAGAGAGAGAGAGAGAGAGAGAATCTTAAGCAGGCTCCATGGTCAACTCAGAGCCCGACACTGGGCTTGATCCCACAACCCTGGCTCAACCGACTGAGCCACCGAGGTGCTGTCCTTATTTTTATTTTTTAAAGTAAGCTCTACATCTAATGTGGGGCTTGAACTCACAACCCTGAGATCAAGAGTTGCACGTTCTACCGACTGGGCCAGCCAGGTGCCCCTTGGGTTATCTTTTTTTTTTTTTTTAATTTTTTTTAATGTTTATTTATTTTTGAGACAGAGAGAGACAGAGCATGAACGGGGGAGGGGCAGAGAGAGAGGGAGACATAGAATCGGAAGCAGGCTCCAGGCTCTGAGCCACCAGCCCAGAGCCCGACGCGGGGCTCGAACTCACGGACTGCGAGATCGTGACCTGAGCTGAAGTCGGACGCTCAACCAACTGAGCCACCCAGGCACCCCGGGTTATCTTTTTTTAATGTTATTTTTGTAAGTAGCAAAATGAATAAGATATTCCCGTTTCGGTTAAAACGCACGCACACACACACACACACACACACACACACACAACAGGATTCTTTTGGCTACTTACGTGTATTCAGCTTTCTTGATTGGGTCTGTGAGATACTCTTGGAAAGATTTCCTCTCCCTGAAAATCCAAAAGGATCTAGAGATGAGGGCTGGGAGGTTAGATTCCTGGTCCTGGGGTGTGTGTGTGTGTGTGTGTGTGTGTGTGTGTGTGTTGGGAAACAGGTGGGATCAACAGAATCGTGGAAACGGTCTGTAGGGAAGGAGAGTCAGAGACTAGTAGACCTATGGGGAGGATTCAATTTAATTTGTGTCAATTCCCAAAACATTAAGCACCTATTATTATCTTTTTAAAAAATTTTTTTAACATTTATTCATTTTTGAAAGACAGAGAGAGACAGAGTGAGAATGGGAAAGGGGCAGAGAGAGAAGGAGACACAGAATTTGAAGCAGGCTCCAGGCTCCAAGCAGTCAGCAAGGAGCCCGACGCGGGGCTTGAACTCACAGACCACAAGATCATGACCTGAGGTGAAGTCGGCTGCCCAACCGACTGAGCCACCCAGGCGCCCCTAAGCACCTATTATTATATGCCTGACCCTGTTCCAGAACTTGGGGATAGATACATCAGTGAGCAGAACATAAAGATCCTGCCACCAGGAAGCTTACTTTTTAACACGGAAAGGTAATTAACTATAAACAGAATTTGTCAATTTGAGAGCACAGATTTTGGTGCGTTACAAGCAATGGTTGCCGGCGGGGAAAGAAGGCAGGTCGGGAATGGGGCAGGAGGCGGTGGCTGGCAGTTTCAGAGTGGTGGGGCAGGCCTCGTGAGACGGTGGTCTCTGAGCAGTGACTTGAAGAAGGGAGGGACTCACCCATGGGGATGTCTCCGGAGGCAGGTTTCCAGGCTGCAGGCCCGGACAGGGATGGGAGGAGGGTAGGTCGGGTAGCGCCTGGTAGGTCGTTGCGAGAATTTTGCCTTTCACATGGAGGAGAAAAGGGGTCAAACACTTTTACACCAGTTTTCCGGCTTTTCTTTCCAGTATCTTGTTCGGGTGTGGGCACGAAGGTCTAGAAAGGGCGGCACTGGGCGTGGGCAGAGGCCCCCGGGTTTCATAACCGCCCTTGTATCTTCCTCCCACCAGCCCGAATCCAGGCTAGGCGGGGGTTCGCTCCACCCTGTTTTTATGGCACACCCCCAGCCCCTCAAGCACAGAGCAAATTAGAGGGGAGAGGGTCCCCCGCCCACCCAGCCTCAGGGGGTGCTGACTGCACAGGCCAGTCCACATCAAAGCCTCCCAGTGGCAAAGGGAGAGTCAGGGGCTGGGACCCAGAGAGAGGTGGGCAGAGAAGGGTGAACAGGCAGGGGTCTCAGGTCTCCGGCCTCCTTCCCACTGGAGGCCCTCTCCCCCTGCCTCCCTCCCCCCGCCCCCCATGCACACATGCACACACGCCTGACACAATGGCCGGGTGGGGCCAAGGAACTGGCTTCCTCTGTGGAGATCTCAATCTGGGCCCTCAGTTCCCGCCCCAGAAACACAGGAACAGGCATTGGGAGACCTGGCCCCACACTCCTCGCTCCAAGGGGTAGGCAGGACAGGCTGGAAATAGAAACAGCTTCCAGAAAGATAAAGGTAAGTTCAGGGAGGGGGGCACTACAGGGAGCGGGAAGCCCGGGTGGGGGTCCCGTGGTGTGACATAAAGAGTGGCTCACACCCAGAGGGACAGGTTAGAAGCTTAAGGGACAGGCTCTCGTGTGTGGTGTGGGAGAGATAGACACGTCCTGGAGGGACACACACACCATCCCTCAGCTGATACAGAGGTGTCCAGACACCCGTGCCCGGTGTCCTCCCACCGGCCCGGCCCTGTGCCATTGCCAGCCCATCCTTCGTCCCCACCCCAGGGCCCCAACAGCCCCCAGTCCACGCAGCCACGCAGCCACAACCAGACCCTGTGCATACAGAACAGCCCGCTCTCCCACGCCGGCGTTTCAGCCTTTTTCCGGGACCCTTGGGATCCTGGGTCCATCACATCTTCCAGAACCCTAGTGTGCGCATGTGGAGTGCGGTGTGGTTTGGGGAGGGGGGGTGTCCGGTTGGGAGGAGGATCCGATTCCTGTTTCCTGCCCCTACTCACTCAGCCCTGGGAGGTGACAGAGTGGAGAGGACTGAAGGGTGAGTGCGTGGGGCCTGGTACCTGGGTCCCTGTGAGAGAGGCCTGAGTGGGGGGGCGGGAAAGGAAGTAAACGCAGGTACCTTTGGCGGGGAGTGGGGGGGGGGAGGGATCCCTGAAGGGGGGCAAGGCTGGGGAGGAGCCCGCCAGCTGGTGAGGCCACTGCCTGGGTCACCTAAGGAGCTTCCTGCCAGAACACAGAGGCCATTGAGCTGCAAGATTCACAGCCTCCGGCCCCCAGCCCCCACCCGGCATCCTTTCTCCAGAACCTAATCCGGGGCCTGGAGGGGTCTGACTCTCCGGCCGCCTCCTGTGCGGAGTTTGGGGCCACCGCCCTGACCCTGCCGCCTTCTCAGGATTGCAGCCGCCTGCCCGCAGGAGGAGGTGAAGCCCAGGTTTCGGCGTCCTGGCCCCACTGGTCCTCACCTTCAGTCCGGTCTCCCGACCACCCACCAGGCATCCTGGCAGGACCCAGGCTCCCACTGGGGCCTCTCTGACCAGATGCGGGGCGGGGGCGGGCAGGGATGAGGACGGGGCAGGAGAGACCGTGCCCGGGGCCCCCTGGTCTCTTGGGGTCAGAGGCTCCAGGAATCTTGAGGGCAGGAAAAGGAGACTAAAAATAATCCGGAAAGGGAGAGTCCGGAGAGAGGAACTGGGAAATGGGGGGCGGAGGGCCCGCTGGAGCAGGGAAATAGTGATGCATCCCTCGCTTCCCCGGGCCCGGGCGGCGCGCCTGCGCACACGCGTCCGCTCGCACCCCGCCTCTCCGCCTGCACCGCGCCGCGGCCCGCGCTCGCCCCCCCGCCTGGCCGCACGGAGCGTGCGTTCTCAACACCTCTCGCGCGCTGGCGCACGCACGCAAGCACGCACAGCTCTGCAGCCGGACACGTCTGGCCATAGGAGAAGCGCGATGTACCGGGGCCCCCAACCTGGGTCTCCAGCCGGCCGCCCCCGCGCCGGCCTCACTGCCCCCTGTGGCCCGACTGTGGCAGCAGAAGCCAAAAGACAGAGAGAAATGGAGGCTGGGAGGCTGGGAGGGGTGAGAGGTGAGGAGAGGAAGACAGTGGAGATGAGAAAGAAGCAGAGGGAGGGCACTAGCCTTTTCCCCTCCCGCGCCCCCCCCCACCCCGAAATCATGTCCCCATTTGCTTGCAAACAGTTTCTGCTGGGAGGCCTCCGTCTACCCGTGGCGGGGGAAGGGGGTGGGTGGGGTGGGGTGGGCCTTAAGGGTCTCTTCCTCCCTCTTCCTCAGGGGATGACTCCAGAAGAGTATCCCACTCCTTTGAAGAGCCCAGAGGAAGATGTCAGCCCAGTCTCTTCCTGCAGCAACACCCCCTACCCAGAAGCCCCCTCGGATCATCCGCCCCCGTCCTCCTTCTCGCCCCAGGGCTGCCCAGTCCCCAGGGCCCCACCACAACGGCTCTTCGCCACGAGAAGCTCCCCTCACCCCCAATGACGCGCCAACCCCGATGTGCACCCCCATCCCCTGGGAGCCCCCAGCCTCGGCCCTCAAGCCCCCTGCCCTTCTGCCCCCCTCGGCTTCTAAAGCCAGCCTCGACTCCCAGACTTCCCCAGACTCGCCTTCCAGCACCCCCAGTCCAGTGTCCAGGCGCTCCGTCACCCCAGAGCCCGCTCCCCGGTCTCCAGTTCCCCCACCCAAGCCCTCCGGGTCACCCCACACTCCGCCCCTGCTCCCCAGGGCTGAGGTCCTGGCCCAGGGTGGCTCTGCCTCGGCCCCAGGCACTGTGCGGAGATTGGCTGGCAGGTTTGAATGGGGGGCTGAAGGCAAGGTCCAGGCTGGGGATGCCCTGGAGCCGGGTGCCCATGGGGCAGTGGATGTGAATGGCGAGAGAGAGGTTCCACCGGGCAACGTTGCTGGGAGCGGGTCACAGGAGAATGGCGCTCTGGGTAAGTGCATCGTGGAGCCCTGGGTGGGCTTCTTTGTTTTTAGTGCTTTAAGACTGGGTCCTTTCAGGGGCGCTATATATATACGTATGTATATATATATGTATATATATGTATGTATATATATGTATATACATACGTATATGTATATATATACACACATATATATACATGTATATACATATATAT